>NC_057794.1:537524193-537729772 GCF_018294505.1 Triticum aestivum
GACCCCGTCGTCCGGCAGCCCTCGCCAGCGTCGACTCCCTCCTCGCTGGAGCCCTGCTTCCTCGCCGGAGAGCTTCGGTGAACAGTGCCGGCCACGCCTCGGTTTCCGTGCGAAACCCTAGATCTAATCCTAGAGGTTGTTTTTTTTGCTAAGTCCCAGGAATTTTCACTTCATATGCTCCTGTTCGAGGCCCCGTAACTTTGCATCTGTAGCTCCGATTTGGAGATATAGTATATCAAAATGTTCACCTCGACGAGTACATCATTTCATTCCATTGCATCATTTTCATTTGAGCTCATCTTGATGCCCAAAATGCTGTTAGAAGGAGGCTTCGTGAGTAAATTGTCAGATCTGCTAGTTCATCTTAGACTTTTGTCAATTTTGCCATGATTAATGTGTGCATGCTATGCCTGTGAGTCCTTCATATGTTTTGTTAAGGGTTTTGTCTTCTTTCCAGAGGTGCAACCCATCCATTTTTAGGATGTGTGTGGTGGCTTGTGCAAGCTTGCAAAGTGAGGCACCCGGTAAATCTGTTTTCAGAGACTTAGTTGTTTTCACTAAGTCTGGGATTATTTAGTTCATGATGCCATATGTTCAGCTTGTTTCCTAGTGATCCGTGCCTCTTTTGAGAATGAACAGTAAAGGAGTTTTGTTAATAAAGTTATGTTCTATCCATCCATGTCTTTTTTTGCAATTATGGAGCAACCTAGCTTGAGTCAATCGAGCTCTACTTTTGCTTCGTGGTGAATCTGGGCAGATCGTCAACTCGTTTGCGATTTTGCCGATGCTATTGTAGTTGATCCGTGCATGCTATGCCATTGTTCTTGCCATGTATAGCTAGCATTTTGTGCCTTCTTAATGGATGTATGCTTGCCTTGCCATGACTTACACCATAGTGAGTGCATCGAGCTTGTTTACATGCCTTCGTGAGTTATATTTCAGCATGTCTCAGTTTTTGCTATGTTTTTGCTATGTTCGTGTGCCCGTTAGTATATTTTGTGAACCCTTTTGGCCCCAGGTCACTTTCGGTCTTTTGTTAAGCTTGTTGAGTAGCTCCATGCCATGTCCTTACTTGTCTTAATCAGGTCATGTATCATGTTGTTTTGCTACTCCGAAGAGGGCTTCGTGATCTGAAATTTCAGACAAGTGTTAATTTCACTAAGTCTGGAATCTGTTTTGCATTTGCGTTTTTGCCATGCTTGTTTGAACCTGCTAATGGATGAATTGGCCGTAGCTCAGTGCTAGTCTTTCATTAAGCATCTTGTGTACATTCCTGCCATGTATTTTGTTGTCATGTTTAGTGGCTGTAGCATGTTCATTTCATTGCATTTAGATGCCTACTTGCTGTAAATCGCAGACCGGTGTCATTTTTGAAATGCTTGCCATTTCCAAACCGTAACTCCGATTCCGGCGTTCTTTATATCGTTTTCAAGCAATTTCATCTCATCTTTCCAGTGGCACCCTTGGAATTCCAAGTTGAGATCAGGTTCATGCATTTCCTGTCATATCTTGCATTTTGCATCCCGCATCGCATCCCGCATAGCATATCTTCATTGCATCTTTTTGTTTGAGTTTGCACGTGGTTGATCGGATCATTGTTGCTTGTTTGTCTTGTTTGGGTAGAGCCGGGAGACGAGTTCGCTAATGAGGAGCCCGTTGAGTTTGCTTGTGAGGATCCAGTCAACTCTGACAACTGTGCAGGCAAGATGATCATACCCTCGAAATCACTACTATCTTTGCTATGCTAGTTTGCTCGCTCTTGCTATGCCAATGCTATGATGCCTACCTTTTGCTTGTCAGCCTCCCAATTGCCATGTCAAACCTCTAACTCACCTTGTCCTAGCAAACCGTTGATTGGCTATGTTACCGCTTTGCTCAGCCCCTCTTATAGCGTTGCAAGTTGCAGGTGAAGTTTGGAGCCGTTCCTTGTTGGAACATTTACTTACTTGTTGGGATATCATTATATTGCTATGTTATATTAATGCATCTATATACTTGGTGAAGGATGGAAGGCTTGGCCTCTCGCCTAGTGTTTTGTTCCACTCTTGCCGCCCTAGTTTCCGTCATATCGGTGTTATGTTCTCGGATTTGCATTCCTTACGCGGTTGGGTTATAATGGGAACCCCTTGATAGTTCGCCTTGATTAAAGCTTTTCCAGCAATGCCCAACATTGGTTTTTTCATTCGCCACCTAGCCTTTTCTTTCCCTTGGGTTCTACAGACTCAAGGGTCATCTTATTTTAACCCCCCCCCCCCCGGGCCAGTGCTCCTCTGAGTGTTGGTCCAAATAGAGCCACTTGCAGCGCCACCTCAGGGAAACTTGAGGGTTGGTTTTAGTTGTACGTAGTGTTCATCTGAGTGTGCCTCGAGAAAGAGATATGTGCAGCTCCTATCGGGATTTGTCGGTACATTCGGGCGGTGTTGCTGGTCTTGTTTTAACCTGTCGAAGTGTCTTGAGTTACCGAGACACCGAGTCTGATCGGAACGTCTTGGGAGGAGGTCTATTCCTTCGTTGACCGTGAGAGCTTGTCATGGGCTAAGTTGGGACTCCCCTGCAGGGATTGAACTTTCGAAAGCCGTGCCCGCGGTTATGGGCAGATGGGAATTTGTTAATGTCCGGTTGTAGACAACTTGAACCTTAATTAATTAAAATGAATCAACTGAGTGTGTTACCGTGATGGCCTCTTCTCGGCGGAGTCCGGGAAGTGGACACGGTGTTGGAGTTATGTTTGCGCAGGTTGTTCCTCTAGATTCTCGCTCGTGCTTTGCCTCCTCTTCTCGCTCTCCTTTGCGTATAAGTTAGTCACCATACTTGCTAGTCGCTTGCTGCAGCTCCACATATACTTTAGCCTTACCCTTCCTATAAGCTTAAATAGTCTTGATCGCGAGGGTGCGAGATTGCTGAGTCCCTGTGGCTCACAGATACTATAACTCCAGATGCAGGTCTAGGTGATTCCGTTCCAGGTGACGAGTACGAGCTCAAGTGGGAGTTCGACGAGGACTCTCAGCGTTACTACGTTTCCTTTCCCGATGATCAGTAGTGGTGCCCAGTTGGGGGTGATTGGGACCGTGTCGCATGTTGGGTTCTCTTCTATTTTGGCACCGTAGTCGGGCCATGAGTGTTTTGGATGATGTAATGTTATTTATGTTCTTGATTGACGTGGCGAGTGTAAGCCAACTATGTTCTTCCCTTTATTATTTATATTACATGGGATGTTGTGAAGATTGCCTAACTTGCGACATATGCCTTCAATGCGATTATGTCTCTAAGTCGTGCCTCGACACGTGGGAGCTATAGTCGCATCGAGGGCGTTACACCATCGCTTCTTCATAATTCGTAGGTTCATCATGATCTAGTAGCATAACTTCCAGAATAGGATTACCGTACCACTCTAGTGCGGATCTCACTCTGGTTGATCTACGAGGTTCAGTAGTATCTTGTTCTGAAGTTTCATGAACATTATCATTAGCTTCCTCACTAATTGGTGTAGGTGTCACAGAAACAGTTTCCTGTGATGCACTACTTTCCAATAAGGGAGCAGGTACAGTTACCTCGTCAAGTTCTACTTTCCTCCCACTCACTTCTTTCGAGAGAAACTCCTACTCTAGAAAGTTTCCGAACTTAGCAACAAAAGTCTTGCCTTCAGATCTGAGATAGAAGGTGTATCCAATTGTCTCCTTTGGATATCCTATGAAGACACATTTCTCCGATTTGGGTTCGAGCTTATCAGGTTGAGGCTTTTTCACATAAGCATCGCAGCCCCAAACTTTCAGAAACTACAACTTTGGTTTCTTGCCAAACCATAGTTCATAAGGCGTCGTTTCAACGGATTTTGATGGTGCCCTATTTTACGTGAATGCGGCCGTCTCCAAAGCATAACCCCAAAACGATAGCGATAAATCAGTAAGAGACATCATAGATCGCACCATATCTAGTAAAGTACGATTACGATGTTCGGACACACCATTATGCTGTGGTGTTCCGGGTGGCGTGAGTTGCGAAACTATTCCGCATTGTTTCAAATGTACACCAAACTCGTAACTCAAATATTCTCCTCCACGATCAGATCGTAGAAACTTTATTTTCTTGTTATGATGATTTTCAACTTCACTCTGAAATTCTTTGAACTTTTCAAATGTCTCAGACTTATGTTTCATTAAGTAGATATACCCATATCTGCTTAAGTCATCTGTGAAGGTGAGAAAATAACGATATCCGCCTCGAGCCTCAATATTCATCGGACCACATACATCTATATGTATGATTTCCAACAAATCTGTTGCTCTCTCCATAGTACCGGAGAACGGCGTTTTAGTCATCTTGCCCATGAGGCATGGTTCGCAAGTACCAAGTGATTCATAATCAAGTGGTTCCAAAAGTCCATCAATATGGAGTTTCTTCATGCGCTTTACACCGATATGACCTAAATGGCAGTGCCACAAATAAGTTGCACTATCATTATCAACTCTGCATCTTTTGGCTTCAACATTATGAATATGTGTGTTACTACTATCGAGATTCAACAAGAATAGACCACTCTTCAAGGGTGCATGACCATAAAAGATATTACTCATATAAATAGAACAACCATTATTCTCTGATTTAAATGAATAACCGTCTCGCATCAAACAAGATCCAGATATAATGTTCATGCTTAACGCTAGCTCCAAATAACAATTATTTAGGTCTAATATTAATCCCGAAGGTAGATGTAGAGGTAGCGTGCCGACTGCGATCACATCGACTTTGGAACCGTTTCCCACGCGCATCGTCGCCTCGTCCTTAGCCAATCTTCGCTTAATCCGCAGTCCCTATTTCGAGTTGCAAATATTAGCAACAGAACAAGTATCAAATACCCAGGTGCTACTGCGAGCATTAGTAAGGTACACATCTATAACATGTATATCACATATACCTTTGTTCACCTTGCCATCCTTCTTATCCGCCAAATACTTGGGGCAGCTCCGCTTCCAGTGACCAGTCTGCTTGCAGTAGAAGCACTCAGTTTCAGGCTTAGGTCCAGACTTGGGTTTCTTCTCTTGAGCAGCAACTTGCTTGCTGTTCTTCTTGAAGTTCCCCTTCTTCTTCCCTTTGCCCTTTTTCTTGAAACTAGTGGTCTTGTTGACCATCAACACTTGATGCTCCTTTTTGATTTCTACCTCCGCAGCTTTCAGCATTGCGAAGAGCTCGGGAATAGTCTTATTCATCCCTTGCATATTATAGTTCATCACGAAGCTCTTGTAGCTTGGTGGCAGTGATTGGAGAATTCTGTCAATGACGCAATCTTCTAGAAGATTAACTCCCATTTGAATCAAGTGATTATTATACCCAGACATTTTGAGTATATGCTCACTGACAGAACTGTTCTCCTCCATCTTGCAGATATAGAACTTATTGGAGACTTCATATCTCTCAGTCCGGGCATTTGCTTGAAATATTAACTTCAACTCCTGGAACATCTTGTATGCTCCATGACGTTCAAAAAGTCGTTGAAGTCCCGGTTCTAAGCCATAAAGCATGGCACACTGAACTATCGAGTAGTCATCAGCTTTGCTCTGCCAGACATTCACTACATCTGGTGTTGCTCCAGCAGTAGGCCTGGCACCCAGCGGTGCTTCGAGGACGTAATTCTTCTGTGCAGCAATGAGGATAATCCTCAAGTTACGGACCCAGTCCGTGTAATTGCTACCATCATCTTTCAACTTTGCTTTCTCAAGGAACGCATTAAAATTCAACGGAACAACAGCACGGGCCATTTATCTACAATCATACATAAACAAGCAAGATACTATCAGGTACTAAGTTCATGATAAATTTAGGTTTAATTAATCATATTACTTAAAGAACTCCCACTTAGATAGACATCCCTCTAATCCTCTAAGTGATTACGTGATCCAAATCAACTAAACCATGTCCGATCATCACGTGAGATGGAGTAGTTTCATTGGTGAACATCACTATGTTGATCATATCTACTATATGATTCACGCTCGCCCTTTCGGTCTCCGTGTTCCAAGACCATATCTGTATATGCTTGGCTCGTCAAGTATAACCTGAGTATTCCGCGTGTGCAACTGTTTTGCACCCGTTGTATTTGAACGTAGAGCCTATCACACCCGATCATCACGTGGTGTCTCAGCACGAAGAACTTTCACAATGGTGCATACTCAGGGAGAACACTTCTTGATAATTTAGTGAGAGATCATCTTATAATGCTACCATCAATCAAAGCAAGATAAGATGCATAAAAGATAAACATCACATGCAATCAATATAAGTGATATGATATGGCCATCATCATCTTGTGCTTGTGATCTCCATCTCCGAAGCACCGTCATGATCACCATCGTCACTGGCGCGACACCTTGATCTCCATCGTAGCATCGTTGTCGTCTCGCCAATGTTATGGTTCCACGACTATCGCTACCGCTTAGTGATAAAGTAAAGCATTACAGCGCGATTGCATTGCATACAATAAAGCGACAACCATATGGCTCCTGCCAGTTGCCGATAACTCGGTTACAAAACATGATCATCTCATACAATAAAATTTAGCATCATGTCTTCACCATATCACATCACAACATGCCCTGCAAAAACAAGTTAGACGTCCTCTACTTTGTTGTTGCATATTTTACGTGGATGCTACAGGCTTAAGCAAGAACCAATCTTACCTACGCATCAAAACCACAACGATAGTTTGTCAAGTTGGTGCTGTTTTAACCTTTGCAAGGACCGGGCGTAGCCACACTCGGTTCAACTAAATTTGGAGAAACTGTCACCCGCAAGCCACCTATGTGCAAAGCACATCGGGAGAACCGGTCTCGCGTAAGCGTACACGTAATGTCGGTCCGGGCCGCTTCGTCCAACAATATCGCCGAACCAAAGTATTACATGCTGGTAAGCAGTATGACTTATATCGCCCACAACTCACTTGTGTTCTACTCGTGCATATAATATCAACATATAAAACCTAGGCTCGGATGCCACTGTTGGGTTTCGTAGTAATTTCAAAAAAATTCCTACGCTCACGCAAGATCATGGTGATGCATAGCAACGAGAGGAGAGAGTATGATCTATGTACCCTTGTAGATCGACAACGGAATCGTTTGGTTGATGTAGTCGTACGTCTCCATGGCCCGACCGATCAAGCACCGAAACTACGACACCTCCGAGTTCTAGCACACGTTCAGCTCGATGACAATCCCCGGACTCCGATCCAGCAAAGTGTCGGGGAAGAGTTCTGTCAGCACGACGGCTTGGTGACGATCTTGATGTACTACTGTCGCAGGGCTTCGCCTAAGCACCGCTACAATATTATCGAGGACTATGGTGGAAGGGGGCACCGCACACGGCTAAGAATATGATCACGTGGATCAACTTGTGTCTCTAGGGGTGCCCCTGCCTCCGTATATAAAGGTTCAAGGGAGGGGGGCCGGCCGGCCAAGGTGTGGTGCGCCAGGAGGAGTCCTACTCCTTCTCGGAGTAGGACTCCCCCCCTTTCCTAGTTGGAATAGGATTCGTGGAGGGGGGGAAAGAGGAGAGAGAGGAGGAAGGGGGGCCGGCCCCCTCTCCTTGTCCAATTCGGACCAAGGGGGGAGGGGCGCGCGGCCCATCTCTGGCCACCTCTCCTCTCTTCCACTAAGGCCCACTAAGGCCCATATACCTCCCGAGGGGTTCCGGTAACCTCCTGGTACTCCGGTAAAATCCCGATTTCACCCGGAACACTTCCGATATCCAAACATAGGCTTCCAATATATCAATCTTTATGTCTCGGGCATTTCGAGACTCCTCGTCATGTCCGTGATCACATCCGGGACTCCGAACAACCTTTGGTACATCAAAATGCATAAACTCATAATATAATTGTCACCGTAACCTTAAGCGTGCGGACCCTACGGGTTCGAGAACAATGTAGACATGACCGAGACATGTCTCCGGTCAATAACCAATAGCGGAACCTGGATGCTCGTATTGCCTCCTACATATTCTACGAAGATCTTTTATCGGTCAGCCCGCATAACAACATACGTTGTTCCCTTTGTCATCGGTATGTTACTTGCCCGAGATTCGATCGTCGGTATCCTATACCTAGTTCAATCTCGTTACCGGCAAGTCTCTTTACTCGTTCTGTAATACATCATCCCGCAACTAACTCATTAGTTGCAATGCTTGCAAGGCTTAAGTGATGTGCATTACCGAGAGGGCCCAGAGATACTTCTCCGACAATCGGAGTGACAAATCCTAATCTCGAAATACGCCAACCCAACATGTACCTTTGGAGACACCTGTAGAGCTCCTTTATAATCACCCAGTTACGTTGTGACGTTTGGTAGCACACAAAGTGTTCCTCTGGCAAACGGGAGTTGCATAATCTCATAGTCATAGGAACATGTATAAGTCATGAAGAAAGCAATAGCAACATACTAAACGATCGGCTGCTAAGCTATGTCAATCAGATCATTCAACTAATGATGTGATCCCGTTAATCAAATGACAACTCTTTGTCCATGGTTAGGAAACATAACCATCTTTGATTAACAAGCTAGTCTAGTAGAGGCATACTAGTGACACTCTGTTTGTCTATGTATTCACACATGTATCATGTTTCCGGTTAATACAATTCTAGCATGAATAATAAACTTTTATCATGATATAAGGAAATAAATAATAACTTTATTATTACCTCTAGGGCATATTTCCTTCATGTTCACCTTGTCATCCTTCTTATCCGCCAAATACGTGGGGCAGTTCCGCTTTCAGTGACCAGTCTGCTTGCAGTAGAAGCACTCAGTTTCAGGCTTAGGTCCAGACTTGGGTTTCTTCTCTTGAGCAGCAACTTGCTTGTGTTCTTCTTGAAGTTCCCCTTCATCTTCCCTTTGCCCTTTTTCTTGAAACTAGTGGTCTTGTTGACCATCAACACTTGATGCTCCTTTTTGATTTCTACCTCCGCAACTTTCAGCATTGCGAAGAGCTCGGGAATAGTCTTATTCATCCCTTGCATATTATAGTTCATCACGAAGCTCTTGTAGCTTGGTGGCAGTGATTGGAGAATTCTGTCAATGACGCAATCATCTGGAAGATTAACTCATATTTGAATCAAGTGATTATTAGACCCAGACATTTTGAGTATATGCTCACTGACAGAACTGTTCTCCTCCATCTTACAGCTATAGAACTTATTGGAGACTTCATATCTCTCAATCCAGGCATTTGCTTGAAACATTAACTTCAACTCCTGGAACATCTCATATGCTACATGACGTTCAAAACGTCGTTGAAGTCCCGGTTCTAAGCCGTAAAGCATGGCACACTGAACTATCGAGTAGTCATCAGCTTTGCTCTGCCAGACGTTCACAACATCTGGTGTTGCTCCAACAGCAGGCCTGGCACCCAGCGGTGCTTCCAGGACGTAATTCTTCTGTGCAGCAATGACGATAATCCTCAAGTTACGGACCCAGTCCGTGTAATTGCTACCATCATCTTTCAACTTTCTTTTCTCAAGGAACGCATTAAAATTCAACGGAACAACAGCACGGGCCATCTACAATCATACATAAACAAGCAAGATACTATCAGGTACTAAGTTCATGATAAATTTAGGTTCAATTAATCATATTACTTAAAGAACTCCCACTTAGATAGACATCCCTCTAATCCTCTAAGTGATTACGTGATCCAAATCGACTAAACCATGTCCGATCATCACGTGAGATGGAGTAGTTTCATTGGTGAACATCACTATGTTGATCATATCTACTATATGATTCACGCTCGACCTTTCAGTCTCCGTGTTCCGATGCCATATCTGTATATGCTTGGCTCGTGAAGTATAACCTGAGTATTCCACGTGTGCAACTATTTTGCACCCGTTGTATTTGAACGTAGAGCCTATCACACCCGACCATCACATGGTGTCTCGGCACGAAGAACTTTCGCAACGGTGCATACTCAGGGAGAACACTTCTTGATAATTTAGTGAGAGATCATCTTATAATGCTACCGTCAATCAAAGCAAGATAAGATGCATAAAAGATAAACATCACATGCAATCAATATAAGTGATATGATATGGCCATCATCATCTTGTGTTTGTGATCTCCATCTCTGAAGCACCGTCGTGATCACCATCGTCACCGGCGCGACACCTTGATCTCCACCGTAGCATCGTTGTCGTCTCGCCAATCTTATGCTTCCACGACTATCGCTACTGCTTAGTGATAAAGTAAAGCATTACAACGCGATTGCATTGCATACAATAAAGCGACAACCATATGGGTCCTGCCAGTTGCCGATAACTCGGTTACAAAACATGATCATCTCATACAATAAAATTTAGCATCATGTCTTGACCATATCACATTACAACATGCCCTGCAAAAACAAGTTAGATGTCCTCTACTTTGTTGTTGCAAGTTTTACTTGGCTGCTACGGGCTTTAAGCAAGAACCAATCTTACCTACGCATCAAAACCACAACGATAGTTTGTCAAGTTGGTGCTGTTTTAACCTTCGCAAGGACCGGGCGTAGCCACACTCGGTTCAACTAAATTTGGAGAAACTGTCACCCGCAAGCCACCTATATGCAAAGCACGTCGGGAGAACCGGTCTCGCGTAAGCGTACACGTAATGTCGGTCCGGGCCGCTTCGTCCAACAATACCGCCGAACCAAAGTATGACATGCTGGTAAGCAGTATGACTTATATCGCCCACAACTCACTTGTGTTCTACTCGTGCATATAATATCAACATATAAAACCTAGGCTCGGATGCCACTGTTGGGTTTCGTAGTAATTTCAAAAAAATTCCTACGCTCACGCAGGATCATGGTGATGCATAGCAACGAGAGGGGAGAGTATGATCTACGTACCCTTGTAGATCGACAACGGAATCGTTTGGTTGATGTAGTCGTACGTCTCCATGGCCCGACCGATCAAGCACCGAAACTACGGCACCTCCGAGTTCTAGCACACGTTCAGCTCGATGATGATCCCCGGACTCCGATCCAGCAAAGTGTCGGGGAAGAGTTCCGTCAGCACGACGGCGTGCTGACGATCTTGATGTACTACTGTCGCAGGGCTTCGCCTAAGCATCGCTACAATATTATCGAGGACTATGGTGGAAGGGGGCACCGCACACGGCTAAGAATATGATCACGTGGATCAACTTGTGTCTCTAGGGGTGCCCCTGCCTCCGTATATAAAGGTTCAAGGGAGGGGGCCGGCCGGCCAAGGTGTGGCGCGCCAGGAGGAGTCCTACTCCTTCTCGGAGTAGGACTCCCCCCCTTTCCTAGTTGGAATAGGATTTGTGGAGGGGGGGGGGGGAAGAGGAGAGAGAGGAGGAAGGGGGCCGGCCCCCTCTCCTTGTCCAATTCGGACCAAGGGGGGAGGGGCACGCGGCCCATCTCTGGCCACCTCTCCTCTCTTCCACTAAGGCCCACAAAGGCCCATATACCTCCCGGGGGGTTCCGGTAATCTCCCGGTACTCCGGTAAAATCCCGATTTCACCCGGAACACTTCTGATATCCAAACATAGGCTTCCAATATATCAATCTTTATGTCTCGACCATTTCGAGACTCCTCGTCATGTCCGTGATCACATCCTGGACTCCGAACAACCTTCGGTACATCAAAATGCATAAACTCATAATATAACTGTCATCGTAACCTTAAGCGTGCGGACCCTACGGGTTCGAGAACAATGTAGACATGACCGAGACATGTCTCCGGTTAATAACCAATAGTGGAACCTGGATGCTCATAGTGGCTCCTACATATTCTACGAAGATCTTTTATCGGTCAGACCGCATAACAACATACGTTGTTCCCTTTGTCATCGGTATGTTACTTGCCCGAGATTCGATCGTCGGTATCCTATACCTAGCTCAATCTATTTACCGGCAAGTCTCTTTACTCGTTCTGTAATACATCATCCCGCAACTAACTCATTAGTTGCAATGCTTGCAAGGCTTAAGTGATGTGCATTACCGAGAGGGCCCAGAGATACCTCTCCGACAATCGGAGTGACAAATCCTAATCTTGAAATACGCCAACCCAACATGTACCTTTGGAGACACCTGTAGAGCTCCTTTATAATCACCCAGTTACGTTGTTACGTTTGGTAGCACACAAAGTGTTCCTCTGGCAAACGGGAGTTGCATAATGTCATAGTCATAGGAACATGTATAAGTCATGAAGAAAGCAATAGCAACATACTAAACGATCGGGTGCTAAGCTATGTCAATCAGATCATTCAACTAATGATGTGATCCCGTTAATCAAATGACAACTCTTTGTCCATGGTTAGGAAACATAACCATCTTTGATTAACAAGCTAGTCTAGTAGAGGCATACTAGTGACACTCTGTTTGTCTATGTATTCACACATGTATCATGTTTCAGGTTAATACAATTCTAGCATGAATAATAAACTTTTATCATGATATAAGGAAATAAATAATAACTTTATTATTGCCTCTAGGGCATATTTCCTTCATGTTCACCTTGCCATACTTCTTATCCGCCAAATACTTGGGGCAGTTCCGCTTTCAGTGACCAGTCTGCTTGCAGTAGAAGCACTCAGTTTCAGGCTTAGGTCCAGACTTGGGTTTCTTCTCTTGAGCAGCAACTTGCTTGCTGTTCTTCTTGAAGTTCCCCTTCTTCTTCCCTTTGCCATTTTTCTTGAAACTAGTGGTCTTGTTGACCATCAACACTTGATGCTCCTTTTTGATTTCTACCTCCGCAGCTTTCAGCATTGCGAAGAGCTCGGGAATAGTCTTATTCATCCCTTGCATATTATAGTTCATCACGAAGCTCTTGTAGCTTGGTGGCAGTGATTGGAGAATTCTGTCAATGACGCAATCATCTGGAAGATTAACTCCCATTTGAATCAAGTGATTATTATACCCAGACATTTTGAGTATATTCTCACTGACAGAACTGTTCTCCTCCATCTTACAGCTATAGAACTTATTGGAGACTTCATATCTCTCAATCCGGGCATTTGCTTGAAACATTAACTTCAACTCCTGGAACATCTCATATGCTCCATGACGTTCAAAACGTCGTTGAAGTCCCGGTTCTAAGCCGTAAAGCATGGCACACTGAACTATCGAGTAGTCATCAGCTTTGCTCTGCCAGACGTTCACAACATCTGGTGTTGCTCCAGCAGCAGGCCTGGCACCCAGCGGTGCTTCCAGGACGTAATTCTTCTGTGCAACAATGAGGATAATCATCAAGTTACAGACCCAGTCCGTGTAATTGCTACCATCATCTTTCAACTTTGCTTTCTCAAGGAACGCATTTAAATTCAACGGAACAACAGCACGGGTCATCTATAATCATACATAAACAAGCAATATACTATCAGGTACTAAGTTCATGATAAATTTAGGTTCAATTAATCATATTACTTAAAGAACTCCCACTTAGATAGACATCCCTCTAATCCTCTAAGTGATTACGTGATCCAAATCGACTAAACCATGTCCGATCATCACGTGAGATGGAGTAGTTTCATTGGTGAACATCACTAGTTGATCATATCTACTATATGATTCACGCTCGACCTTTCGGTCTCCGTGTTCCGAGGCCATATCTGTATATGCTTGGCTCGTGAAGTATAACCTGAGTATTCCGCGTGTGCAACTATTTTGCACCTGTTGTATTTGAACGTAGAGCCTATCACACCCGATCATCACGTGGTGTCTCGGCACGAAGAACTTTCGCAACGGTGCATACTCAGGGAGAACACTTCTTGATAATTTAGTCAGATATCATCTTATAATGCTACCGTCAATCAAAGCTAGATAAGATGCATAAAAGATAAACATCACATGCAATCAATATAAGTGATATGATATGGCCATCATCATCTTGTGCTTGTGATCTCCATCTCCGAAGCACCGTCGTGATCACCATCGTCACCGGCGCGACACCTTGATCTCCACTGTAGCATCGTTGTCGTCTCGCCAATCTTATGCTTCCACGACTATCGCTACCGCTTAGTGATAAAGTAAAGCATTACAACGCGATTGCATTGCATACAATAAAGCGACAACCATATGGCTCCTGCCAGTTGCCGATAACTCGGTTACAAAACATGATCATCTCATACAATAAAATTTAGCATCATGTCTTGGCCATATCACATTACAACATGCCCTGCAAAAACAAGTTAGATGTCCTCTACTTTGTTGTTGCAAGTTTTACTTGGCTGCTACGGGCTTTAAGCAAGAACCAATCTTACCTACACATCAAAACCACAACGATAGTTTGTCAAGTTGGTGTTGTTTTAACCTTCGCAAGGACCGGGCGCAGCCACACTCGGTTCAATTAAATTTGGAGAAACTGTCACCCGCAAGCCACCTATGTGCAAAGCACGTCGGGAGAACCGGTCTCGCGTAGGCGTACGCGTAATGTCGGTCCGGGCCGCTTCGTCCAACAATACCGCCGAACCAAAGTATGACATGCTGGTAAGCAGTATGACTTATATCGCCCACAACTCACTTGTGTTCTACTCGTGCATATAACCTCAACATATAAAACCTAGGCTCGGATGCCACTGTTGGGGAACGTAGTAATTTCAAAAAAAATTCCTACGCACACACAAGATCATGGTGATGCATAGCAACGAGAGGTGGAGAGTGTGATCTACGTACCCTTGTAGATCGGCAACGGAAGCGTTAACTTGGTTGATGTAGTCGTACGTCTCCACGGCCCGACCGATCAAGCACCGAAACTACGGCACCTCCGAGTTCTAGCACACGTTCAGCTCGATGACGATCCCCGGACTCCGATCCAGCAAAGTGTCGGGGAAGAGTTCCGTCAGCACGACGGCGTGGTGACGATCTTGATGTACTACCGTTGCAGGGCTTCGCCTAAGCATCACTACAATATTATCGAGGACTATGGTGGAAGGGGGCACCGCACACGGCTAAGAATATGATCACGTGGATCAACTTGTGTTTCAAGGGGTGCCCTCTACCCCCGTATATAAAGGATCAAGGGGAGGAGGCCGGCCGGCCCTCTATGGTGCGCCAAGGAGGAGTCCTCCTCCTAGTAGGAGTAGGACTCCTACTAGGAGGGGGAAGGAAGTGGGGAGGGAGAGGGAAAGGGGGGCGCCGCCCCCCCTCTCCTAGTCCAATTCGGACAAGGGGGGGAAGAGGCACGCGGCCCACCTTTGACTGCCCCTCTCTCTCTCCACTAAGGCCCATAAGGCCCATTATTTCTCCCGGGGGGGTTCCGGTAACCCTCCGGCTCTCCGATTTTCTCCGAAATCACCTGGAACACTTCCGGTGTCTGAATATAGCCGTCCAATATATCAATCTTTATGTCTCGACCATTTCGAGACTCCTCGTCATGTCCGTGATCACATCCGGGACTCCGAACTAACTTCGGTACATCAAAACTCATAAACTCATAATGTAACTATCATCGAAACCTTAAGTGTGCGGACCCTACGGGTTCGAGAACAATGTAGACATGACCGAGACACGTCTCCGGTCAATAACCAATAGAGGAACCTGGATGCTCATATTGGCTCCTACATATTCTACGAAGATCTTTATCGGTCAGACCGCATAACAACATACGTTGTTCCCTTTGTCATCGGTATGTTACTTGCCCGAGATTCGATCGTCGGTATCTCAATACCTAGTTCAATCTCGTTACCGGCAAGTCTCTTTACTCGTTCTGTAATACATCATCCCGCAACTAACTCATTAGTTGCAATGCTTGCAAGGCTTAAGTGATGTGCATTACCGAGAGGGCCCAGAGATACCTCTCCGACAATCGGAGTGACAAATCCTAATCTCGAAATACGCCAACCCAACATGTACCTTTGGAGACACCTGTAGAGCTCCTTTATAATCACCCAGTTACGTTGTGACGTTTGGTAGCACACAAAGTGTTCCTCTGGCAAACGGGAGTTGCATAATCTCATAGTCATAGGAACATGTATAAGTCATGAAGAAAGCAATAGCAACATACTAAACGGTCGGGTGCTAAGCTAATGGAATGGGTCATGTCAATCAGATCATTCAACTAATGATGTGATCCCGTTAATCAAATAACAACTCTTTGTCCATGGTTAGGAAACATAACCATCTTTGATTAACGAGCTAGTCAAGTAGAGGCATACTAGTGACACTCTGTTTGTCTATGTATTCACACATGTATTATGTTTCCGGTTAATACAATTCTAGCATGAATAATAAACTTTTATCATGATATAAGGAAATAAATAATAACTTTATTATTGCCTCTAGGGCATATTTCCTTCAATTATGTCGTAGCTTACGCTTTAGTTCTACTATTTTAGATATGTTCCTAGAGAAAATTTAGTTGAAAGTTGATAGTAGCAATTATGCGGACTGGGTCCGTAAACAGAGGATTGCCCTCATTGCTGTGCAGAAGGATTATGTCATTAATGCACCGCTCAGTGAGCTAAACCTCGAACGTCGGTTGTGGATGTTGCGAACATCTGACATACACGTTTTGATGACTACATGATAGTTCAGTGTGTAATGCTAAATGGTTTAGAATTGAGGCACCAAAGACGTTTTTGAAACATCGCAGAACATATGAGATGTTCCAAGGACTAAAATTGGGATTTCAGGCTAGTGCCCACGTCAAGAGGTATGAGACCTTTGACAAGTTTCTTAAGCCTGCACACTAAGGAGAAAAGCTCAATCGTTGAGCATGTGCTCAAATTGTATGGGTACTACAATCACTTGAATCGAGTGGGAGTTGATCTTCCAGATGAGATGGTGATGGTTCTCCAAAGTCACTGCCACCAAGCTACTAGAGCTTCATGATGAACTATAACATATCAGGGATAGATATGATGATCCTTGAGCTATTCGCGACACCGCGAAAGTAGAAATCAAATAGGAGCATCAATTGTTGATGGTTAGTAAAACCACTAGTTTCAAGAAGGGCAAGGGCAAGAAAGGGATACTTCATGAAACGACAAATCAGTTGCTGCTCTAGTGAAGAAACCCAAAGTTGAACCCAAGCCCGAGACTAAGTGCTTCTGTAATAAGGGGAACGGTCACTGAAGCAGAACCACCCTAGATACTTGGTAGATGAGAAGGCTGGCAAGGTTGAAAGAAGTATGTATTGGACATACATTATATTAAATGTGTACTTTACTAGTACTCCTAGTAGCAGCAGGGTATTAGATACCGGTTCGGTTGCTAAGTGTTGGTAACTCGAAATGAAAGGCTACGGAATAAACGGAGACTAGTCAAAGGTGAGACGATGATATGTGTTGGAAGTGTTTCCAAGGTTGATGTGATCAAGCATCGCACGCTCCGTTTACCATCGGGATTGGTGTTATTTGGTGTTTGCGTTGAGCATAGACATGATTGGATTATGTTTATCGCAATACGGTTATTCATTTAAGGAGAATAATGGTTACTCTGTTTATTTGAATAATACCTTCAATGGTCTTGCACCTAAAATGAATGGTTTATCGAATCCCGATCATAGTGATACACATGTTCATGCCAAAAGATATAAGATAGTAATGATAGTACCACATACTTGTGGCACTGCAATTTTAGTCACAATGGTATAAAACGCATGAAGAAGCTCCATGTTGATGGATCTTTGGACTCGCTTGATTTTGAATCACTTGAGACATGCAAATCATACCACATGAGCAAGATGACTGAAAGGCCTCGTTTTCAGTAAGATGGAACAAGAAAGCAACTTGTTGGAAGTAATACATCTTGATGTGTGCAGCCCAATGAGTGCTGAGGCATGTAGTGGATATCGTTATATTCTTACTTCACAGATGATTTGAGTAGATGCTAAGTATATTTACTTGATGAATCACGAGTCTGAATTATTGAAAGGTTCAAGTAATTTCAGGGTGAAGTTGAAGATCGTCGTGACAAGAGGATAAAATATCTATGATATGATCATAGAGATGAGTATCAGAATTATGAGTTTGGCATAGAATTAAGACATTGTGGAAATTTTTTCACAACTAATACAGCCTAGAACACCATAGTGTGATGGTGTGTCCGAACATCATAACTGCACCCTATTGGATATGATGCATACCATGATGTCTCTTATCGAATTACCACGATAGTTTATGGGTTAGGCATTAGAGACAACCACATTCACTTTAAATAGGGCACCACGTAATTCCGATGAGATGACACCGTATGAACTATAGTTTAGAGAAATCTAAGCTGTCATTTCTTAAAAGTTTGGGGCTGCAACGTTTATGTGAAAAAGTTTCAGGCTGATAAGCTCGAATCCAAAGCGGATAAATGCATCTTCATAGAGTACCCAAAACAGTTGGGTATACCTCCTGTCTCAGATCCGAAAGCAATAGGGATTGTTTCTAGAATCGGGTCCTTTCTCGAGGAAAAGTTTCTCTTGAAAGAATTGAGTGGGAGGATGGTGGAGACTTGATGAGGTTATTGAACCGTCACTTCAACCAGTGTATAGCAGGGCACAGGGAGTTGTTCCTGTGGCACCTACACCAATTGAAGTGGAAGCTTATGATAGTGATCATGAAACTTCGGATCAAGTCACTACCAAACCTCGTAGGACGACAAGGATGCGTACTACTTCAGAGTGGTACGTAATACTATCTTGGAAGTCATGTTGCTAGACAACAATGAACCTACGAGCTATGGAGAAGCGATGGTGGGCCCGGATTCCGAAAATTGGCTCGAGGCCATAAAATCCGAGAGAGGATCCATGTATGAAAACAAAGTGTAGACTTTGGAAGAACTGCTTGATGGTCATAAGGCTGTTGGGTACATATGGATTTTAAAAGAAAGACGGACAATGGTGGTAAGTATCACCATTAAGAAAGCTCGACTTGTCGTTAAGATGTTTTCCGACAAGTTCAAGGAGGTGACTACGATGAGACTTTCTCACTCGTAGCGATGCTAAGAGTCTGTTGGAATTATGTTAGCAGTTACTGCATTGTTTATGAAATCTTGCAGATACGATGTCAAAATATTGTTTCCTTGATGATTTTCTTGAGGAAAGGTTGTATGTGATACAACCAGAAGGTTTTTTCAGTCTTGAAAAATGCTAACAAGTATGCAAAGCTCCAGCAATCCTTCTAAGGACTGGAGTAAGCATCTCGGAGTTGGAATGTACGCTTTGATGAGATGATCAAAGCTTTTGCGTTTATACAAAGTTTATGAGAAACTTGTATTCCCAAAGAAGTGAGTGGGAGCACTATAGAATTTCTGATGAGTATATGTTGTTGACATATTGTTGATCAGAAATGATGTAGAATTTCTGGAAAGCATATAGGGTTATTTAAAAAGTGTTTTTCAATGGAAAACCTGGATTAAGCTACTTGAACATTGAGCATCAAGATCTATAAGGATAGATCAAAACGCTTAATGGTACTTTCAAATGAGCACATACCTTGACATGATCTTCAAGGTGTTCAAGATGGATCAGTCAAAGAAGGAGTTCTTTTTTGAGTTGTAAGGTATGAAGTTATGAAGTTAAAGCTCGACCACGGCAGGAGAAAGAGGAAGGACGAAGGTCGTCCCCTATGCTTTTGTCATAGGCTCTATACAGTATGCCATGCTGAGTACCACACCTGATGTGTGCCTTGCCACATGTATGGCAAGAGGGTACAAAGGTGATCTAGGAGTAGATCACCAGATAGCGGTCAAAATTATCCTTAGAGGAATAAGGATATGTTTCTCGATTATGGAGGTGATAAAGAGTTCGACGTAAAGAGTTACATCGATGCAAGTTTAACACCTATCCGGATAGCTCTGAGTAGAGATACCGGATACGTATAATGGAGCAACAATTTAGAATAGCTCCAAGTAGAACAATTATTTGAAATGGCTCCAACTATAGCGTAGAGATTTGCAAAGTACATACGGATCTGAATGTTGCCGACCCGTTGACTAAAACCTCTCTCACAAGCATAACATGATCAAACCCAGAACTCATTGAGTGTTAATAACATAGTGATGTGAACTAGATTATTGACTCTAGTAAACTCTTTGGATGTTGGTCACATGGCGATGTGACCTGTGAGTGTTAATCACATGGTGATGTGAACTAGATTATTGACTCTAGTGCAAATGGGAGACTGTTGGAAATATGCCCTAGAGGCAATAATAAATTGGTTATTATTATATTTCCTTGTTCATGATAATCATTTATTATCCATGCTAGAATTGTATTGATAGGAAACTCAGATACATGTGTGGATACATAGACAACACCATGTCCCTAGTAAGCCTCTAGTTAACTAGCTCATTGATCAATAGATGGTTACGGTTTCCTGACCATGGACATTGGATGTCGTTGATAACGGGATCACATCATTAGGAGAATGATGTGATGGACAAGACCCAATCCTAAGCCTAGCACAAAGATCGTGTAGTTCGTATGCTAAAGCTTTTCTAAATGTCAAGTATCATTTCCTTAGACCATGAGATTGTGCAACTCCCGGATACCGTAGGAATTCTTTGGGTGTGCCAAACGTCACAACGTAACTGGGTGGCTATAAAGGTGCACTACGGGTATCTCTGAAAGTGTCTGTTGGGTTGGCACGAATCGAGACTGGGATTTGTCACTCTGTGTGACGGAGAGGTATCTCTGGGCCCACTCAGTAGGATATCATCATAATGTGCACAATGTGACCAAGGAGTTGATCACGGGATGATGTGTTATGGAACGAGTAAAGAGACTTGCCGGTAACGAGATTGAACAAGGTATCGGATACCGACGATCGAATCTCTGACAAGTACAATACCGCTGGACAAAGGGAATTGAATACGGGATTGATTGAATCCTCAACATCGTGGTTCATCCAATGAGATCATCGTGGAACATGTGGGAGCCAACATGGGTATCCAGATCCCGCTGTTGGTTATTGACCGGAGAGTCGTCTCGGTCATGTCTGCATGTCTCCCGAACCCGTAGGGTCTACACACTTAAGGTTCGGTGACGCTAGGGTTGTAGAGATATTAGTATGCGGTAACCCAAAAGTTGTTCGGAGTCCCGGATGAGATCCCGGACGTCACGAGGAGTTCCGGAATGGTCCGGAGGTAAAGATTTATATATAGGAAGTCCTATTTTGGCCACCAGAAAATGTTCGGGATTTTTCGGTATTATACCGAGAAAGTTCTAGAAGGTTCTGGAGTGGGGCCCACCTGCATGGGGGGACCCATATGAACGTGGGTAGTGGGGGCAAGTCCCCACACCCCTGGTCAAGGCGCACCAAGATCCCCCCTTAGAAGGAATAAGATCATATCCCAAAGGGATAAGATCAAGATCCCTAAAAAGGGGGGATAACAATCGATGGGGAAGGGAAATGATGGGATTTCTTTCCCCCACCTTTGCCAACGCCCCAATGGACTTGGAGGGCAAGAAACCAGCCCCCTCCACCCCTATATATAGTGGGGAGGCTCATGGGAGCCGGACCCTAGCCCCTGGCGCCTCCCTCTCCCCTCGTAACACCTCTCCCTCTCGCTGAGCTTGGTGAAGCCCTGCCGAGATCCCCGCTGCTTCCACCACCACGCCGTCGTGCTGCTGGATCTCCATCAACCTCTCCTTCCCCCTTGCTGGATCAAGAAGGAGGAGACATCTTCCCCAACCGTACGTCTGTTGAACGCGGAGGTGTCGTCCGTTCGGCGCTCGGTCATCGGTGATTCAGATCACGACGAGTACGACTCCATCAACCCCGTTCTCTTGAACGCTTCCGCTTGCGATCTACAAGGGTATGTAGATGCACTCCTCTCTCTCATTGCTAGATGACTCCATAGATTGATCTTGGTGATGCATAGAAAATTTTGGAATTCTGATACATTCCCCAACATGTTCACCTTGCCATCCTTCTTATCCGCCAAATACTTGGGGCAGTTCCGTTTCTAGTGACCAGTCTGCTTGTAGTAGAACCACTCAGTTTCAGGTTTAGGTCCAGATTTGGGTTTCTTCTCCTGAGCAGCAACTTGCTTGCTGTTCTTTTTGAAGTTCCCCTTCTTCCCTTTGCCCTTTTTCTTGAAACTAGTGGTCTTGTTGACCATCAACACTTGATGCTCCTTCTTGATTTCTACCTCCGCAGCTTTCAGCATTGCAAAGAGCTTGGGAATTGTCTTAACCATCCCTTGCATATTATAGTTCATCACGAAGCTCTTGTAGCTAGTTGGAAGTGATTGGAGAATTCTGTCAATGACGCAATCATCTAGAAGATTAACTCCCAATTGAATCAAGCGATTATTATACCCAGACATTTTGAGTATATGCTCACTGACAGAACTGTTCTCCTCCATCTTGCAGCTATAGAACTTATTGGAGACTTCATATATCTCAATCCGGGCATTTGCTTGAAATATTAACTTCAACTCCTGGAACATCTCATATGCTCCATGACGTTCAAAACGTCGTTGAAGTCCCGATTCTAAGCCGTAAAGCATGGCACACTGAACTATCGAGTAGTCATCAGCTTTGCTCTGCCAGACGTTCATAACATCTGGTGTTGCTCCAGCAGCAGGCCAGGCACCCAGCGGTGCTTCCAGGACGTAATTCTTCTGTGCAGCAATGAGGATAATCCTCAAGTTAGGGACCAAGTCCGTGTAATTGCTACCATCATCTTTCAACTTTGCTTTCTCAAGGAACGCATTAAAATTCAACGGAACAACAGCACGGGCCATCTATCTACAATCAAACATAAACAAGCAAGATACTATCAGGTACTAAGTTCATGATAAATTTAAGTACAATTAATCATATTACTAAAGAACTCCCACTTAGATAGACATCCCTCTAATCCTCTAAGTGATCACGTGATCCAAATCAACTAAACCATGTCAGATCATCACGTGAGATGGAGTAGTTTCATTGGTGAACATCACTATGTTGATCATATCTACTATATGATTCACGCTCAACCTTTTGGTCTCCGTGTTCGGAGGCCATATCTGTATATGCTTGGCTCGTCAAGTATAACCTGAGTATTCCGCGTGTGCAACTGTTTTGCACCCGTTGTATTTGAAAGTAGAGCCTATCACACCTGATCATCACGTGGTGTCTCAGCACAAAGAACTTTCGCAATGGTGCCTACTCAGGGAGAACACTTCTTGATAATTAGTGAGAGATCATCTTAAAATGCTACCGTCAATCAAAGCAAGATAAGATGCATAAAAGATAAACATCACATGCAATCAATATAAGTGATATGATATGGCCATCATCATCTTGTGCTTGTGATCTCCATCTTCGAAGCACCGTCATGATCACCATCGTCATCGGCGCGACACCTTGATCTCCATTGTAGCATCGCTGTCATCTCGCCAATCTTATGATTCCACGACTATCGCTACCACTTAGTGATAAAGTAAAGCATTACAGTGCAATTGCATTGCATACAATAAAGCGACAACCATATGGCTCCTGGCAGTTGCCGATAACTCGGTTACAAAACATGATCATCTCATACAATAAATTTAGCATCATGTCTTGACCATATCACATCACAACATGCCCTGCAAAAACAAGTTAGACGTCCTCTACTTTGTTGTTGCAAGTTTTACGTGGCTGCTACGGGCTTAAGCAAGAACCAATCTTACCTACGCATCAAAACCACAACGATAGTTTGTCAAGTTGGTGCTGTTTTAACCTTCGCAAGGACCGGGCGTAGCCACACTTGGTTCAACTAAAGTTGGAGAAACTGACACCCGCCAGCCACCTGTGTGCAAAGCACGTCGGTAGAACCAGTCTCGCGTAAGCGTACGCGTAATGTCGGTCCGGGCCGCTTCATCCAACAATACCGCCGAACCAAAGTATGACATGCTGGTAAGCAGTATGACTTATATCGCCCACAACTCACTTGTGTTCTACTCGTGCATATAACATCAACACATAAAACCTAGGCTCTGATACCACTGTTGGGGAACGTAGTAATTTCAAAAAAAATCTACGCACACGCAAGATCATGGTGATGCATAGCAACGAGAGGGGAGAGTGTAGTCTACGTACCCTCGTAGACCGACAACGGAAGCGTTATGACAACGCGGTTGATGTAGTCGTACGTCTTCACGGCCCGACCGATCAAGCACCGAAACTACGGCACCTCCGAGTTTTAGCACACGTTCAGCTCGATGACGATCCCCGGACTCCGATTCAGCAAAGTGTCGGGGAAGAGTTCTGTCAGCACAACAGCGTGGTGACGATCTTGATGTTCAACCGTCGCAGGGCTTCGCCTAAGCACCGCTACAATATTATCGAGGAGTATGGTGGAAGGGGGCACCGCACACGGCTAAGAAAACGATCACGGGGATCAACTTGTGTGTCTAGAGGTGCCCCCCTGCCCCCGTATATAAAGGAGCAAGGGGGGTGCGGCCGGCCCTAGGAGGAGGCGCGCCGGAGGAGTCCTACTCCTACCGGGAGTAGGACTCCCCCTTTCCCTAGTTGGATTAGGACTAGGGGGAAGGAGGAGAGGGAAGAAAGGAAATGGGGGGCGCCCCCCCTCCTTGTCCAATTCGCACTTGGGGGGAGGGGCGCGCGGCAGCCCCTAGGCCTCCTCTCCTCTTCCTCCACTAGGTCCATTAAGGCCCATTAGGTTACCGGGGGGGGTTCCGGTAACCTCCCGGTACTCCGGTAAAATGCCGATTTCACCCGGAACACTTCCGATGTCCAAATATAGGCTTCCAATATATCAATCTTTATGTCTCGACCATTTCGAGACTCCTCGTCATGTCTGTGATCACATCCGGGACTCCGAACAAACTTCGCTACATCAAAATATATAAACTCATAATGAAACTGTCATCGTAACGTTAAGCGTGCGGACCCTACGGGTTCGAGAACAATGTAGACATGACCGAGACATGTCTCCGGTCAATAACCAATAGCGGAACCTAGATGCTCATATTGGCTCCCACATATTCTACGAAGATCTTTATCGGTCAGACCGCATAACAACATACTTTGTTCCCTTTGTCATCGGTATGTTACTTGCCCGAGATTCGATCGTCGGTATCTCAATACCTAGTTCAATCTCGTTACCGGCAAGTCTCTTTACTCATTTCGTAATACATCATCTCGCAACTAACTCATTAGTTGCAATGCTTGCAAGGCTTATGTGATGTGCATTACCGAGAGGGCCCAGAGATACCTCTCCGACAATCGGAGTGACAAATCCTAATCTCGAAACACGCCAACCCAACATGTACCTTTCGAGACACCTGTAGAGCTCCTTTATAATCACCCAGTTACGTTGTGACGTTTGGTAGCACACAAAGTGTTCCTCCGGCAAACGGGAGTTGCATAATCTCATAGTCATAGGAACATGTATAAGTCATGAAGAAAGCAATAGCTACATACTAAACCATCGGGTGCTAAGCTAATGGAATGGGTCATGTCAATCACATCATTCTCCTAATGATATGATCCCGTTAATCAAATGACAACACATGTCTATGGTTAGGAAACATAACCATCTTCAATTAACGAGCTAGTCAAGTAGAGGCACACTAGTGACGTTTAGTTTGTCTATGTATTCACACAAGTATTATGTTTCCGGATAATACAATTCTAGCATGAATAATAAACTTTTATCATGATATAAGGAAATAAATAATAACTTTATTATTGCCTCTAGGGCATATTTCCTTCAGGACCAGCCCAGGTAGGCTGGTGCGCCCCCCACCAAGGCCCAAGGCGCAAGGAGAGTGGGAGGGGGCAAACCCTAGGTCCAGATGGGCCTTAAGGCCCACCCTAGGGCGCCCCCCTCTCTCCCTCTCCCCTCTAGCCGCCACCCTAGATGGGATCTTGGGCTGCTGCCCCCCCCCTTGGGGAGGGAACCCTAGAGGGGGCGCAGCCCCTCCCTTCCCCCTATATATACTTGAGGTATGGGGCTGCCCAATACATGTGATTTGATCTCTCTCTTGGCGCAGCCCTACCTCTCTCCCTCCTCGCCTCTCGTAGTGCTTGGCGAAGCCCTGCTGGAGTACCGCGCTCCCCCACCATCACCACGCCATTGTGCTGCTACTGGACGGAGTCTTTCCCAACCTCTCCCTCTCTCCTTGCTGGATCAAGGCGTGGGAGACGTCACCGGGCTGTACGTGTGTTGAACGCGGAGGCGCCGTTGTTCGGCGCTTAGATCGGAATCGACCGCGATCTGAATCGCTGCGTGTACGACTCCAGCAACCGCGTTCTTGTAACACTTCTGCATTGCGATCTTCAAGGTATGAAGATGCACTCCTCTCTCTCATTGCTAGTCTCTCCATAGATTGATCTTGGTGACACGTAGGAAAATTTTGAATTTCTGCTACGATCCCCAACAGAAGGTGGGCACGGGTAGCTAATCCGCTCTTCCTCCTTTTGTTCTTCGCTCTCCTCCTCATCTTTTTCATTCAATGAACTCATAGTTTCATCAATTTCTTCTTCCATAGACTCCTGCAAAATATTAGTCTCTTCTTGGACAGCGGAGACTTTCTCAATAAGCGCATTAATATAGGAATTATATTCATAATTATCATAGCAATATTTTAAGATAGCTAAATTTTCAGGCCTATAAACATCATCATCATAAACTTCATGCTTTTCAAACAAAGATCCAATTTCATAAGCACCCTTAAAAGCAACAAATTCTTCTATTTGTTCCACATCATAGTAATCATATATACCATTAGCACAAGAAGCTAAGGTTTCATTATCATTAAATTCACATGAAAAGGGAAGGTGTGGAGCCTTCACCTTAGAGCAACAAGTAAAATCATATCTCAAGCATAGTTGCCTAGCATACCAATTAAATATATGAATTTGATCCCATAATAGTTTCCCTTTTTGTGTCAAGCGGTAATCCCTAAAGTATTCACGTTGACCCAACGTTACTCCCATTACATAATTGAATGGGGTTTTCTCAGGATTATTAAAGTAGTACATAATATTTTTCACATAACCAGCATCGAGGGTTTTAGGAGGTTCCCCATCTCCATGAGCAGAAAGTACACCTAAATTTTTGGTATTTCGTGTTCCATATCCATAACTAAAGATAAAGAACAACTAAGAACAGCAAATAAAAATTACTTAGTGATAAAGAAAACAAGCACACACGAGAATATTCACCCCACGCTATTGCTCCCCGGCAACGGCGCCAGAAAAAGGTCTTGATAACCCACAAGTATATAGGGGATCGCAATAGTTTTTGATAAGTAAGAGTGTCGAACCCAACGAGGAGCTAAAGGCAAAGCAAATATTCCCTCAAGTTCTATCGACCACCGATACAACTCTACACACGCTTGACGTTCGCTTTACCTAGAACAAGTATGAAACTAGAAGTACTTTGTAGGTTTTGTTGGATAGGTTTGCAAGATAATAAAGAGCAAGTAAATAAAAAGTTGGGCTGTTGTAAGTAAAGAAGCAATAAAGTAAATATAGAGAGTGTGGAAAAGTGGTGGTAGGAGTTGCAAAATTGCCCCTAAGCAATTGACTACTTTACTAGACCGATAGCAAGTATTATGTGGGAGAGGCCACTGCTAGCATGTTATCCCTGACTTGGAATTCTATGCACTTATGATTGGAACTATTAGCAAGCATCCACAACTACTAACATTCATTAAGGTAAAACCCAACCATAGCATTAAGATATATTGGTCCCCCTTCAATCCCGTATGCATCAATTTCTATGCTAGGTTGAAG
Organism: Triticum aestivum; assembly: GCF_018294505.1. Classification (NCBI taxonomy): domain Eukaryota; kingdom Viridiplantae; phylum Streptophyta; class Magnoliopsida; order Poales; family Poaceae; genus Triticum; species Triticum aestivum. The sequence goes on from NC_057794.1 coordinate 537,551,849, forward strand.
TTTCTGTCACTCTTGCCCTCCAATACATAGTCCTATCAACATACAACTAACCCTATGGTGTGATCCCCGCGCGCGCTCATATGATGGGCACCAAAGGACAACAACATAACCACAAGCAAATTAAATCAATCATAGCAATTCATCAACCACTGATAGGACAATGAAAATCTACTCAAACATCATAGGATCGCAACACATCATTGGATAATAATATGAAGCATAAATCACTATGTTCAAGTAGAGGGTACATCGGGTTGCGGGAGAGTGGACCGCTGTAGATAAAGGGGGGAAGGTGATGGAGATGTTGGTGAAGATGGTAGAGGTGTCGATGTAGATCGCGGTGATGATGATGATGGCCACGGCAGCGTTCCAGCGCCACCGGAAGAGAAGGGGAGAGGGGGGCCCTTCGTGTTCTTCCTTGACCTCCTCCCTAGATGGGAGAAGGGTTTCCCCTCTGGTCCTTGGCCTCCATGGCATGGGAGGGGCGAGAGCCCCTCCGAGATTGGATCTGTCTCTCTGTCTCTCTTTGTTTCTGCGTTCTGTTCTGCTGCCCTTTCACCGTTTCAGGTATATATGGAGATCCATAACTCCGATTGGATCGAAACCTTCGCCATGATTTTTTCCAAAAATTAGCTTTCTTGCAGCCGAAGAAGGGCATCAACCGCCTTATGGGTGGCCCACGAGGGTCAGGGGCGCGCCCCCTGCCTCGTGGCCACCTCGGGCACCGTCTTGCGTGGATTTTTCTTCCAGAATTTTCCAAATATTCCAAAAATAAGCTCCGTCCGTTTTTATCCCGTTTGATATGGATATTCTGTGAAACATAAAACATGCAACAGACAGGAACTGGCACTGGGCACTGGATCAATATGTTAGTCCTAAAAATAGTATAAAAGTTGCCAAAAGTATATGAAAGTTGTAGAATATTGGCATGGAACAATCAAAAATTATAGATACGACGGAGATGTATTAGTATGTACTAACCAAGGTAGTCTTATTAGACTCAACCGGGAACTCGACCCTCTGGATGATCTTGGAGCTACTCAGTACTGGGATACTCAATATATCCGGGGTTCGGCAACACTAGCATATCTAACATGTATGTTTAATTGTAGCTCAATGTGGGGTGTTGTAGGAAGCGAACTACATCCTCATTGGCAGGGTTTATTTGGAGCCTATCCCTATTCATGTGGGAGCGGATGCTGGTTGGACAACCCGTGGTAAACAACCCCAACCAACCAAACCCAGACGAGCATGAAGGGCTTCTTCGTGATGATCCTTATCGGTGCCCACGCCTGCATACTATTATGAATGAGTGACGGTGTACACAAGAAGCTCGCATGTGCGATACAAGTGATATGTAAACGAGCTGGACACCTTGACTGCTGAGAAGGTACCGACAAGTTAAATCATACAAAATTTAGTGAAGGCTAATATTTATACCTAACAATTTATCTCCTTGTGTTACAGGTCTTCTAGCTGCCTTATGTGGATGATCGTGACTTCTCTCTTAACAAGATGTGCACGCGTGATAAGCATATTTGGCGGGCGAACATAAAAAGCATCGGTGGTGAAGGCTACACATACATGGGTAAGGTCTTTGCTGAGCTCCTTGCTCTTACATGCCCGATAAAAGTTGGCCACAAAATACCTCATGCACCATATTTGGTGAAGATCTGGAATAACAATGTCCACTGCCTTGAGTATGCCATGGTGCCGGTCCGGTATGATGCATACCTCCCTAGTTCCAATCACCCCGTCCCTCACATGACCCATGAACCACTCCCATTTGTCTTGATGCTCAGAAGGCACCAAAGCAAATGCCACTGGCAACACATTGTCGTTGCAGGAGTGCGCCATTGCTACCATTAGTGTGCCCTTGTATCTGTCGATCAAGAAGGTACCATCTATAGACAAGACCGAGCGACAATGCTCAAATGCCGCCACACATTCCCCATAACTCTAGAAGGCACAGTGGAACACTCTGTTATAATCGACCACATGATACATGCCCAGGTTCCTATGTGCAATCGCTCCCAACAACCTCAGGAGGTGACTATATGCTTCTTCGTAATCACCATACAACATCCTACTAGCATTTGCCTTGGCTTTCTGTGTATTCACATACTTGATTTTGTAACCAAATTGTTTTTTCACTGTCCGCATGAGAAACCTCACTTTGACAGTGGGATCAACGATTATGTCTTTCATAAATTTGTATCTGAGATACTCAGACGTGAGCTAACGGTGTCTCTTACGAGGTCATTTCGATGGTGGTTTGCGCCTATTAGTGGCTACAAAACTTTTTAACACTCATTCTTCGGTTTCTTCAAGCTTTATTGCATGGACCGTCCATGGGCATCCTACTTGCTCACACTTCACAGTGTAACGCAACTTTATGTCGGAGTGCTCGACATAATATGGGCTATGGTTTCAAATGGCATACTCAAACAATCAAACCTTCATCCCAACCAAACTTAGGAACTTCAGTCCTTTATTCAAATAAGCATTCTCGTCCTCGTTCTCCTCCCTTGGTTCGCCTAGATTCTAGCATGGTGTTGGCTCAATCGCCGCCATTCTCATGCCACAATCAACTACGACTTTTTGGGCAAGGCTGAGATCTCGAAACAGGTGAGTTCCTTTTTCTAAGCCCGTCAACTCAAAGTAGATTTGGTTTTCATCCTTTGTGAATCCATCCTCGCGCAATTCTTCCTCTGGACCTTCTTCATCCGAGCCATACCCATATATACGCCTAAAAGGTAACTCACGGTCCATGTCCTTTTGCATTAGGTAGGGATCCAAGTCACGAACATCATTACCATGACAGCCTTCCTCTTGCTCGTCGTCACCATGAGCATCACCATCCTCTTGAATTTCTTTGCCACCAGCAATCACCTCAACTTCATTTGCTTGGCTAGTTGTTGGTTGGCTAGAAGCACTGGGGCATACAACTCAACCTCATTTGCTTCACTAGTTCGTGGTTGGGGACGTGGTTAGCGATAAGCATTGGGGCCATACACCTTAACTTCATTTGCTTGGCTAGGTCGTTGTTGGCGAGAAGCATTGGGGCATCAACCACGGTCTTATGCTCAACAAGCGACACACTTGTCCTCTCGGTCATGTCATTCGTTGGGTGGAAGAGACATGTCGGTTCAAGTCAATTGCAAACCGAGGAGGTTCAACCTTGGTGGCAAACAATTCAAGTGACTTGTCTTTCGATTGGGTAACTTTTTCCTTGTATACCTTCCAATGCATACTTTTCAAGCGAGGTTTGGCTCCAACTCCAACATCACACCTTACTATTAATTTAATACGATAACTGGGGTCCATCCACTTTAAGGCATGTCTCACTTTTGCAATAGCCTCCTCATAGCTAGGGCTTTTCTTAAAAAACATTGGTTACTCATTTGTGTCGGCACAGTTACTCAAGAATGCCTCCTTGTTCATATAATGAATATTAACAAATCTCTCCATCTAAAAACAAGATGAATGAATTTAAAGTATCAATGGCAATTATTGGCTATCCGAAAACAATGCATTATATCCAAATCATATCAACACTAATGTCCAAGAACAGTGCATTAAATTAAAAAGTGTCATGAATTAACATACACTAAGCAAAGGTTACCCTAAACACTAACTAACACTAACCCCAATCTTTCTACTCATGAAGCAAAAATTCCTACCACACACCATGCATATCCCTATATCACCAAAGTTAAACAATACATTCGAACAATTCCAACACACTAAAATTAGGAGAAAATCATGAACTAGGGTTCCTCCAAGATGTAAAAAATGCTAGAAAAATAACAAGATTAAACCAAAAAAATGGTGATTCGGGGGAGATTACCACAAGCAACAAAGTGATGGAAAGATCCACCTAAGAGAAGGACCTTTCGGAGAGGATTTGAGGGGGGGCTTGAGGGGTATGGGAGAGAGGGGGGAGCAGCATGTGTTCTTGCAACTGGGATTGGATTGGGGAGAGTGAGTGGGGTGGGGTCCCACCCACTCTCCCCAGGGTGAAACGCCAAGGCGCACGGCTACTGCGCCATCGGGTCTGGAAACGCCAAGGATCGTGGTGTTTCGACGCTTTGCCATGTTGGCTCAACAGGACAACGGGTCGTGCGAACCAGGGGCCAGACGCCAGGGTTTCTGGCGTCTCCCGTGTAAGCTGGACGCCGGGATGTTGGCGTGACTAAAAAAGTCATATTATATTATTATTTTTGCAAACAAGGTCCCTAAAATGTCACGACAGAAATTTCGTCTCATGGCTGGCAGCAACCAAACCAAATGAACGACGTTCTCCGTCCATCATCATTGTATTGTAGATTGCTGCTGCTTAGAGCATCTACAGTCGGGAGCCTCAAACACGTCTCAAACGCCCGGGTGGGTTGACCGGTCACGAAAAATCAATTCACCCGGGCGGGCTGACCGGTCACAAAAAAATATCCACCGGGCGCCTCAAACCGTCCTCAGACGCCTGGGCTGTCCGACGCCTCTCATATGCGGCCTAAATATGCGGCAGATATGAGGCGGCCTGGGCGTGTCCGCCACGTCAGCCCGGCCCACCCGACCCCACATATATCCCCTTTGATGAACCCTAGACCTCAGTCCACTCCACTCTATCTGTCCTCTCCTTTTCCCAATCCGATCCATGGCGGACGACCGCAGCTGCTCCGACTTCAATAGCGACGAGAGCGACCTTCATGCGGGGCTCTCCGCATTGCTTTGCGCCGCTCCCGTCTAGATCAAGGCGGCAATAGCGGAGGCAGCTCACGAAGCGACACGTCGTCCCTCTTCGCCCGCCATTGCAGTGCGGGCGACATTGTCGGGTTGTCTCGTCCGGCGCGCAGTACCTATGAGAGCGCCGCCCGCTTCGCCCATTCCAGGCATATTGTCCGGCTACCACCCCGTCCATTCTACCTCCACCCTTCCCTGTATAATTAATTTTATTATTATATGTTTAGGGTACTGTCCGATTGAAACTGTATATTTTGGTTGTCCGATGAACGTTTATGCTATAATTATCCCCGATTTAACTAGATTTCGTGTTAGTTCATTGACCTACATAGGTTTATTTTCCTACGTGTATGTGTCGCATGAATATGAAGGATGAATTTAAGATACACGAATGCGGACGCACCTAAATAAGGAGTGTTCGGTTAGTGTCTGCAGACATGCCGTAGACGTTTGAGGAGACGGATTTCTCTCACAAGCGTCGCGACCATCGACGAAGGTGGTTGCCCGGTGCTGCGGCGTACGTTCACATCAGGGTACGACTCGGCAAACCGGAGGCAGTTGATGGCAGCTGGAACTCACAATTCACAAAGACAGCCGGCGGATCGATGGTGACGTGTGGAGGGATTGCGACCGGTCAAGCTGACCGGCAGCAAGCAGGCAAATATATTTTCCTCAACAGAAGAGGATAAAATAGCACTATCATACCATCATGAGAAAAGATATATTGATTCTCTATTAGAGCCCGTAACTGAACTACCATGACTGAAACTGCTACTAGATGCCGTCGACCTCTGATGATTGTCCATCCGATGTGCCTCTGCTCGGCGAGGCTCTAAGCGATTGTCCCCATTGCAAAGACGAGTCTACCGGTGGCTCACAAAGACCCATATGGTGCACCAAACTACCACAAACAGAAATGTGCTTTTTTCTCGTATAAGTGAAATCGAACAATGGTCCATCAAGATCATCCGGTGATGTCCTGAGAAAGAATCCATAGACTAGGGGTTCATATATCGAAATTTTTGCATGCAGACGCAGGTGCTTCCCCCTAGCAAATCCGTCGTTTTCCACGTCAACCTTAACAACTTCTTCCAACCACTTGTCCTGAGCCTTTTCTAAAGTTCCTGACAACTTGTCCAATGGAAAATCCATCACCCTAACCCATGGTTCAATAGTGTCAAAAACCATCTCTAATGGTCTTGTATCACCGGTCATACTCTTTCAGCACGAATACATTGAAACTGAATTGCCACGGCCCGTTCACAAGAGCATGTTCCCAATCTTCTTCACTACCGAACTGGACCACGAAAATGTCACCTCCTATATCCTTGAACCGTGCCTCACGATGTAGCCCCCATGCCCATTGCACAACCCTCTCAAAAGCATGGATGTTGAGTGGACGTGGAGAGCACACATTACCAGCGAGTGGCCATTTCTTCACCGGTGTCACCGCTGGAATTGGTTCTAAGAAGATGATGCCTCGAATCTCTTTTTTTTTACGTCGGAACAAAGTCACACAGGCTCGTCGAAAGTGTTGACGCCTCCTCTCATACTTTCCCATTTTCAGGGGATCGAGATAATCCTCTACTCGAAGATCCTGCTTCGTCATGTTTCCTTAGCGTCGAAGCATTCTTCACCAGGGTGGTCGTCTTTGCCGGAGTCATCGTCTTCCCGGCGGTCGACCCCCCCCCCCCCCCCCAAGTCTCTCCAGCTCTGCCATCGGCGACGCGACAGAGGAGGAAACCCTAAACCGCGTGTGTGTTGGACGACGTTGTAGTGGTCCTTTGCACCGTCGTAGATTGCCGCACCCCCGAGTGAAACCCTAGCTCACCACGGCTGCCTCCCGATCACCCAAGCAATCGCCTCTCAGCAACCTAGGGTTTTTTCGTGGTTGACCCGCAGACAACAAAATACAAATCACTCTTTTTGTAAGAGTGTTTTGTGCAGTGCACGGAAATGAGACAGTCATGACGTCATTTTATTTTAAGTGGACTACATAAAAAAAGGGATCAATATCAAGGTTCCTGACCTAAGATGGAAGAGTTATTTCGAGCTTTTGATTCTCCAAAACGGGTGAAATTTGTTGACCCATAAACAGCTTGGAAACTTATCTGTAAACAGAAGTAATTTATTTGGTGACGGAATCACAAAGGCGTGTACTTAAGTACAACGCTGGTGGCGTAAGAGTAAAAAAGAAGACGTGTGCCAAGTTCGCACACTAAAAGATCAAGGATGAATCTGAAATCCAATGCACACATTGTTGAAATCGACAGACGATGCAAAAACCAGCCTGTCAAATAGATGGAGCATATGCTTTGAAGGGCCACTAACCGAGCCTGCAACTTGCCTCCGGGACAACTTGTTCGCATCGCGCATTGATGAATTATTAATGAAACGCATTGAAGGACGACCGAGTCTGAACGGAGGCAGGGTCAATAGCCCGCGTGTTCATCACCATCTGGCCGATGAGAAAGTCGCACCCGCTCGTTGGACAGCGTCGCCAAATCAGACGCGAGCGCTAACCTTGGTATCCGCTACCGATTAATCTCTTCTGTCAGTAGAGGTGGGAGGCGCCTCGAAGCACGCGAGGCGACCGCGTTGATCCGCAGCCAGCCAGCAGCGACCGACCGTGCGAGCGCAGTCGCTGGAAGCAGGCAGGCAGGCCACACGGCTCCACCGGAGCCTGTCGACCGGCCGGGTCCGTCCGTTGGTGAAGCCACATGCGGTGGGCCGCAACCAAACCAAACCAACCAGCGGCGTTCTCCATCCGCCATCATTTCATTGCACGGTTGCACCAACTGCTGCTGGAAGCGTCACGATCACGATGATCCACGGAGGTGGTTGCCCGGCGCTGCGGCGTACGCTCACGTCAGGGCACGACTCGGCAACCCGGAGCAGTTGATGGCAGCTGGAGCTCACCAAGATCAAGATGGATCGCCGGCGGATGGATGGCGATGTGTGGAGGATGGCGACCGGTCAAGCTGACCGGCAGCAAGCAGGCAGATATATTTTCCATCAGCGAAAGCGGATAAAATAGCACTATCAAGCTGACCGGCAGCAAGCAGGCAGATATATATTCCGATTCTCTGTTAGGGCTCGTACGCATCCCTTCATCCACCCGGCATTATTGGCAGTCGGTTGGTGTCACGCGGCCGGGCCGGGCCGGTGAGTAGGCCGGGCCCACGCGTCATCCCACCCCCAACGCTCTGTCACCTAGTATAAACCCATTTGCCGGTGGCAGAGGCCAAGCACAAGCACCAAACCCCACACCCGCACCCAAGAAAGCAAGCAGAGCATTCTCCACTTTCCCCTCCCTCGCCATGGCAGCCAAGGCCCCCGCCCTCGCGGCGGCGCTCCTCCTCCTCGCCGCCGCCGCCCTCCTGCTCGCCCGCGGCGCCGAGGCCGGGGCCACGGAGGTGCCGCTGAGCTGGGAGCTGGGCGTGGAGGACGTCGCCGACGACGGGTTCGGCTTCGCGGGCGCCGGCGGCGACGAGGCGGTGGCGGCGCGGCGCGTGCTGCAGAGCGGCAACGGGTACATCAGCTACGGCGCGCTGCGAAGGGACAACGTGCCCTGCTCCGTGCGCGGCTCCTCCTACTACAACTGCCGCCCCGGCGGCCAGGCCAACCCCTACTCCCGCGGCTGCTCCGCCATCACGCGCTGCCGCGGCTGATTGGGCCACCCGCCGCTCCGCCCCCGCCCCCGCCCCGGTTGGTTGGTTGGTTGAGATGCTGCTCCGTGCTCTCCTTCGCCGCAGATGCAGAGTACTACATTTCTTTCATGCTGCTGTTTTACTAGTACTCAATTCCAAGAGGTCGTGTCCGTTGATGTAAATCGAAATCCAAGCCGTATTGTATAAACTGATGGATTGGTGGATGATTGGTTGATTTCTTTCCTATGGCTGTGAATCTGTGATACGCTGCTTGTCGATTTGGGAGGGAATCCGGCGAGTGCCCTCTGGATTGTCCACTTTATCTGTTGGTGCTCTAGTCAGTCTGAATGTCTGATAATTAGGCTAGCACTAGCTGCTGCGACGATTCTTTCTTCTACTTGCAAGTTTCGGTCGTGCCATCCATGATTGCTTGTTGATCTGGGTGGGAATCCAGCGAGTGCGTCTCTGATTGTCTCCCTACTTTTGGTGGTTCGGTATAATACTAATTAGCCTAGCTTTGTTTCCCTTGCGAATTTCTATTTGTGCCATCCCTCGGTTGCATTGGTATGCTTGCTATTGCCTCGGACAGAGAGAGGGCCAACTACTCGAGTAGTGTTTATTAGGATGGTTCTGGGAGGGAGATTGCCCCATCTTCCTTAGAAAATAGGAGTACTCCTGCAACTATTGTTTATGCTTGGCATGATTAAGACTCATGCGGATTCTGCAAACTGGCCATGGGATTGCACAGCTTTGAAATTCGATCTCGTTGTGCGGCAGCTGGCCATGCCGCCATGGTATCTGCAAACTGGCCAAAGGATTGCAGAACTCATGACAACGTGTCTCTCGATCTTCTCCGTCCAGAACGTGCCCCTCCCGCTTCTCAAATCCTCCTCATGTTCAGCATCATTAACTAACTAACTAAACACGAACAGCTCGGGTAAGAAGGGAAGTTTCCCCGTCATGCGATTCACGTGTGTTTCCCCATCTAGCGCGCCATTTCTTCCAATTTTTATCCATGGAGCCCTTTCTGTTTAGGAGCAGAACACGCGTGCGGCAGACAGCGAAGACTTTGCAAGCCGGCCAGTGCCCGCCAGCCGGCCGGGATGGCATGGCATGATTAGCGGCAGCGAACTGGTCAGGAGCGAATCTCAATTCTCAATGGAGCCGTTGGCTTCGGAACCATCTTTTTAATCCCACACATGATGAGGCCGCGTCAGGCGTGACACGCAGAATACAATACGGTCGGCCGGGCTTTATATTGCGAACGACTAGAACGGTCATGCACGCGCCTTCACCGGCCGGCTTTATTGTTGCCAAGAGGAAAGCGATTTCCATGGAAGGCCTCCATCCAACGGGAAGATTCACAAGCGTCGGGGACCATCGGATGGGGAGACCATGTGTGTGGACGCGAATATCTCGCGATCATCCGCCACCGAGGAACTCCAAACGCAAGGGGTCGATAGACAGGTGTATTTTTTTTAGAAATACAGGCTTCTTCTTCTTTTTTTTTGCGGGGAAAAAAGGGGGTTTTCATTACTCGGGGTGGCAAAATATCGTTCTTACATAGACTGACGATTTCCTCCACTCCAGAACCCAGCCGTACAGCTGTGCGGTGATTTCTACGGCCATAAGCTGCTAAGCTATGGCTGGCTCTATTTTGGGTTCGGCCAACTTTAGATATGACAAACCCCCTAGCATCAGTCAACATAGACTTGATGTCTTGCACTATGGCCATGTATTTTGATCTATTCCGAACCTTTTCTTGTATCATGGACACAGCTTCAGCGCTGTCCAGCTCAACTCTCATAGGTAAGGATGTTCGTTGGAGGGCTATGGAAATGCCCTCCCTGCATGCAGCAAGTTCGGCCTCCAAAGCACTATCACATGTGATATGGCCACGACATGCAGTGAAGATGATCTCGCCGGCAGCGTCCCGCAGCACCATACCCGTTCCAGTTGATCCATCCGCTTCCATGAATGATCCGTCTGTGTTGAGTTTTGTCCATCCCTCAGGCGGACGGGTCCATCGGAGATCCACACCGGCAGCCTTGTTTTTGGTTTGCATAGTTGTACTCGAGCCCAGACCGGCAGGTGCAGGAAGACTCGTCTTGCCCTTCTCCACGTCCCCATGGGGGTGTAGCTGAATGCATAAGAGGGAGTTCACATACCCCACCAGGAAACGCCGGCTAGCCTCGGTTGGAGGCAGTGGCGGATTCACCGTACGGGCACCCTGGGCACGTGCCCGGGCTCGATCCCGTCGGTGTTCTCAACTATAGCGATCTTTCCTAGCCATCGCGTGCCTAAAAACGCTCAGGAACACGAAAAAACGATGGAAAATACGTAAACTTCTCTAACTGGGCCAGTCCGGGCGTTTTCTGCAGTTTGGGCCTTACTCATATCAGCTAAGCAATCAGATGGGCCACAACAGCCAATAGGCCTTGTTTGCTCGATCAATCCACGCGCTGAAGAAGAATCGATCGATCCATCGACAAGTCGCCTGTTCGTCTGCGTACGCAGGAAAGCGAGACCTAGTCGTGTCCTACCATCTGCTGCGCAGCTGCGCCTCCAAGGCGGCGATGGCGTGAGGTAGACTGCCGCCAGCAGCCAGATCAATGTCGGACGACAAGATTAGAAGAGGATTAGAGATGACGCGCGGCCGGGCCTCGGCTCTGACTCCGGTGGGTGACGGTCAAGATCGGAAGCGTAAGGGGGGGGGGGGCGCCAAGGCGGCGAATCGTCCGGTACCACCAGTGGGAATTCAACTCCGGCTGGATCGGACGTTGGGTCTTCACCGTCGACACTAGCGAACACTCAACCTGTTCAAGAGGCATCCAGTAGCAGACTGCCAACAATTAGGGCTAGAGGCAAGCGACAGCTAGGTGAGTTACATTTGTAATTTAAGAAGTTGTGCATTGGATTGCTTGCGGACTCTAATTATGCTCGTTAAAATTTCAGAGTTGAGCAGATTTTTTGTTGACACTAGAAGAAATTCACAAGTGGAACCGCCACAAGACCCACAACCAAGTGATGTTCATGAACATGGTGACGACGTGATAGATGAGGTTCAGAACTGGATTGAGCAGGAAATGCTGGATGATGACGATGATGATGATGATGATGAGGTGAATTTTGAGGACGAGGACGATGATGAGTTTAATCCGGCTGAAATTGTGTGTGATCCCGCTCATAGGCAACAAATTGCTTATTATCATCCGAATATTCAAGATCAGGTGAGAAGAGCATACATATTGAAGGGTCCAACCCGACCAACTGTCAAATTTGATCGCAAAAAAATTGGTAGCAAGAACCGTGCATTTTCTAAAAATTGGTATAAGAATTATGATTGGTTAGAATATAGTGTGTCCGAGCAAGCTGCATTTTGTTTCTATTGCTTTCTTTTTAAGCAACCAGGAAGTAGTACACATTTTGGTTATGATGTCTTCACCAAAAAAGGATTCAGGGATTGGAAGCATGCATATCAGGCATTGCCTGCTCATGTTGGTGGGGTAAATAGTGCGCACGACAAGGCAAGATTGCATTATGATGATTTTCGTAATCAAAGGCAAAGCGTGTCTAGTAACTTTGCTAGGTCAACCAAGGAGTCTGAAGTACTTTACAAAATTCGGTTGCACACTTCTCTGGGTTGTGCAAGATATCTCATTCCTCAAGGCTTGGCTTTTCGTGGCCATGATGAACGTTCAACTTCACTGAACAAGGGTAACTTCCGTGAGATGGTAGATTGGCATAAAGCTAGAGATGAGAAAGTGAGGCATGCTTTTGACCATGGTAGTAGAATGTGACGCCCCCGATTCAATCGTACACTAATCATGCACGCAAATGTGTACGATCAAGATCAGGAACTCACGGGAAGATATCACAACACAACTCTAAAATATAAATAAGTCATACAAGCATCATAATACAAGCCATGGGCCTCGAGGGCTCGAATACAAGTGCTCGATCATAGACGAGTCAGCGGAAGCAACAATATCTGAGTACAGACATAAGTTAAACAAGTTTGCCTTAAGAAGGCTAGCACAAACTGGGATACAGATCGAAAGAGGCGCAGGCCTCCTGCCTGGGATCCTCCTAAACTACTCCTGGACGTCGTCAGCGGCCTGCACGTAGTAGTAGGCACCTCCGGGGTAGTAGACGTTGTCGACCGTGGCGTCAGGCTCCAGGCCTCCAGCATCTGGTTGCGACAACCAGGTAGAAGGGAAAGGGGAAAAGAGGGAGAAAAGCAACCGTGAGTACTCATCCAAAGTACTCGCAAGCAAGGAGCTACACTACATATGCATGGGTATATGTGTAAGGAGGCCATATCGGTGGACTGAACTGCAGAATGCCAGAATAAGAGGGGGATAGCTAATCCTGTCGAAGACTACGCTTCTGGCAGCCTCCGTCTTGCAGCATATAGAAGAGAGTAGATTGTAGTCCTCCAAGTAGCATCCTCAAGTAACATCTCCAAGTAGCATCTCCAAGCAGCATCGCATAGCATAAACCTACCCGGCGATCCTCCCCTCGTCACCCTGTTAGAGAGCGATCACCGGGTTGTATCTGGCACTTGGAGGGGTGTGTTTTATTAAGTATCCGGTTCTAGTTGTCATAAGGTCAAGGTACAACTCCAAGTCGTCCTGTTACCGAAGATCACGGCTATTCGAATAGATTAACTTCCCTGCAGGGGTGCACCACATAACCCAACACGCTTGATCCCATTTGGCCGGACACACTTTCCTGGGTCATGCCCGGCCGCGAAAGATCAACATGTCGCAGCCCCACCTAGGCAAAACAGAGAGGCCAGCACGCCGGCCTAAACCTAAGCGCACAGGGGTCTGGGCCCATCGCCCATAGCACACCTGCACGTTGCGTGGGCGGCCGGAAGCAGAACTAGCCCCCTTAATACAAGAGCAGGCTTACGTTCCAATCCGGCGCGCGCTGCTCCGTCGCTGACGTCTGAAGTGCTTCGGCTGATACCACGACGTCGGGATACCCATAACTACTCCCGCGTAGATGGTTAGTGCGTATAAGCTCGTAGCCAACTCAGATCAAATACCAAGATCTCGTTAAGCGTGTTAAGTATCCGCGAACGCCGAACAGGGCCAGGCCCACCTCTCTCCTAGGTGGTCTCAACCTGCCCTGTCGCTCCGCCACAAGTAACAGTCGGGGGCCGTCGGGAACCCAGGCCCACCTCTACCGGGGTGGAGCCACCTGTCCTTTCAACCCCCTCATCAGAATCACATGCGGGTACTCATCGAGCTGACCCGACTTTAGTCACCATCTGTATAGTATGTATGCATGTATCATATATACCCGTGATCACCTCCCGAGTGATCACGGCCCAATAGTATAGCAAGGCAGACTGACAAGAATGTAGGGCCAATGGTGATAAACTAGCAACCTATACTAAGTATTTAGGATTGCAGGTAAGGTATCAACAGATGTAGCGACAATGTCAGGCTATGCATCAGAATAGGATTAACGAAAGTAGTAACATGCTACACTACTCTAATGCAAGCAGTATAAAGGAGAATAGGCGATATCTGGTGATCAAGGGGGGGGGGGCTTGCCTGGTTGCTCAGACAAGAAGGAGGGGTCGTCGGTGACGTAGTCGTCCACAGGGGCATCAGCATCGTCACGAGGGCTACCGGAGAGACGAGGGGGGAGAAACAGTAAATACATAGCAAGCAAGTGCATAACAGGTCAACAAGCAGAGCTAGACGTGTTCTAACGCGGTATGAGGTGATACCGGTGAAGGGGGGAAACATCCGGGAAAGTACCCCCAGTGTTTCGTGTTTTCGGACAGATGAACCGGAGGTGAAATGTTGCAGGTTCTCTATGCTAGGGACGCGTGGCGGACGAACGGGCTGCGTATCCGGATTCGTCTCATCGTTCTGAGCAACTTTCATGTACAAAGTATTTTCATCCGAGTTACGGACTATTTTATATGATTTTCTAAAGTTTTAAATCATTTTTAGAATTTATTTAATTAATTTAATTTAACATTATCCAGAACAGTGCATGCTGCCATCATCATGACGTCAGCATGACGTCGGCATGACGTCGGCATGACGTCGGCAGTCAACGGAGGTGTTGACTGGGTCGCTGACGTGTGGGTCCCAGCTGTCATTGACTGTTAACTAACCTAATAGATTAATTAACTAACTAGGTGATTAGGTTAATCTAATCAGGATCAATTAAGTTAATTAATTCTTTAATTAATTAACTAATTAATATTTTAATTATTTATTTATTTATCTATTTATTTATTTTATTAAATTTTTCTTTTTTTCGTTCTAGGGCCTGGGCCCCGTTTGTCATAGGCCCATAGGGGCCTTAGCGGTTACGGGTGTGCGGGCGCGCGCCCGAGTGGGCGCAGCGGGCGTGGCCGACAGGGGCGCACCCAACTGGGGCGAGCCCAGGCGCTGGGGATCGGGTGAGGCCATCGGCGCGGCCGCCGGCTCCCACGGCGCCGTCCAGCAGAAGCGGCGGAGGTGTGGAACCGGAACAGGAGGCGGCACGTCGAGGCAGGCGCAGATGGCCGGCAGGGTGGCCGCGAGCCATGTGCAGAGGAGGCGGGGATGGCCGGAGCGGGATGAGCAGGGAGCGAACGGGGAGGCTCGGGGTGTGCGGCAGTGCAGGGAAGGCCAGCCGGTGGCTTGGCCGCGGGGGTCAGGCGAGGCTCGGTCGACGCGGGCGCGCAGCCAGGGCGCCGGTGCGGGCGATGGCCACGGCGGGGAGCGCGAGCGGCACCTCCTGTAGCAGGAAGCTGCGGGGCGAGGGGAGGCAATGACGAATCGTGGGCATGGGACGGAGGCAAGGCCGCCGTGGGCGCGAGGCAGCAGGGCTCACTGGCGGCGCGTGTAGAGGGCAGAGAGGAGGACCGGGGTCCTCACCGGCGTTGAAGGGGAGTGGGGGCGTCGAGGCGTGAGGGAGTTCGTCGCGGAGGCAGTCCGGCGAGGAAGGGCTTGACGAATCCGGCGAGGGCGGCGCCGTGCGCGGTCGTCGGGGCTGAGGACGGGGACGACGAGGTCCAGCGGCTGCGGTGAGAGGCGGCCCCGGCGTGGCCACGGGCAACAACGGCGGCCGGGGGGGGGGCGGTGTCGCCGGTGTCGAACGCAGGGCGCGACGGGCCCCGATCCAGATCGGATCGGGGGAGGGGTGGGGAGTGGCGACGTGGGGGAGGGAGTGGTGCGTGGGCTAGGGTTTCCAGGGGGAAGTGGATAAGAGGGAGTGGGGGGGGGGGAGTGGCCGGCTGGGCCTGGTGGTGGCCCAGTTGGGCCTGTGGTCAGCTGGGCCAAAGCCCAGGGGGGGTTCTCTTCTATTACTTTTTTTGTTTTGTTTTTCTGTTTTATTTCCTTTCTTTTATTTATTTTCCTTTTCTATTTTAATTCAACTTAGGGCATTTAAGTATTTTATAAATTTGTGTTTTCTTTACTATAATTACCTATGCCAATTTTGGCACAGACCGAACATTTTTGTTTTGATGTTTGAAAACTTTTGATGTTTGACAATATTTAAATTTTTAATTTGAAAAGTTTCGAACCAACGCGAGATTAGCAACAGTAAACGAGGTGACGTGGCATCATTAGCAGAGGTTCACTGTAGCTTAAATACCCGGGCGTCACAATTCTCCTCCACTACAAGAAATCTCGTCCCGAGATTTAGGAGCGGGAGTAAGGGGGAATGGATTTGGTTACGAAATTTTAACGAATCTTCTCGGTCTTGGTTGCTCTTCTTGAAGTGGTAGATCCATAGCGTTGATGTCTTCATTCCTATGCATCAATACATCATGATGAGGTTGTCGTCCTTCCTTCAGGATCTCCATCATACTTAAGAAAGAACAAAGGGGGGTATTCCGGGGGGAACGTACCTCTGCAAGGTTGATTATCTGGCCAATAACACAGGGAAGGTGGTGGGAAGTAACTCCCGAATTGAAACTAAAGAAAGTATCGAGAGCAAAGTACGGAGGTGCCATGAGAAGTTTCGAGCGGGTAGGCAATCGTTCGATGCCTGGAACAAAGGGTGAAAGGGGTTCAGAGCAACGAGAATAAGTATTGCATCTGGTACCAGAATAGATCGTCTCTAGGAAGGTGGTTGGTGATCTTCATACGAAGCCAATCGTGAGGAATAACTTCGGAGATATGGGTGTGCCGGAGAGTCAGGTTTCGATCCTGTGGAACTGTGGGTTATGGGCCCATCATGTGGTTAAAGTAGGAAGGGCGGAGACGTCTTGCGTGATCATGCAAGCAAGGCATGTCAGGGGGGTAGCCTGTCGATTATGTCGGCGACAACGTCGATACCAAGGGCGAGGGACGAAGAGAACTATTTTCCTGCTCGTTGAACGAGGCGGGCCAAGAGGCAAAGTTCTCATCCATCGGCGGTTACCGAAATGCCATCAACAATAGAAACAGGGTCTCACTGTCAGAGTTGTACACCGAGGTGTTTTACCTACGCAGTGAATTATTACTGCTTAGATTATATAGATCACAAGAAAGGTTAAACCAAATAATGGAAAGGAAAATGTGTTTAAACACATATATCAGGGGTATATCCTTCCCAAGGACAAGCAGAGCATGATATCCGTGGCAGGATATAATGTAGACAACTCTTTAGGTAAGGGGGGGAGGAATCTCATGATATTACCCATACAACGGTGTTAGGATAAATGATAAATAAAATTTAGCATCGTGCTTCAAATGTTTCTGTTGAAAATCGGAGTACCATTGACATGCTTCGAGATAGCATTGACATGGTCTTCAGGTGAAGATCAGACTTTGGAAACACGAAGGATCCATCAGGAATAACTTGTAGAATAAGTCTTACAATTTCCTCCATGAAGAATGGTTGTCCTTGCAAAAGAAATTATAACGATAGGTCCTCCACCCAGGGGGGGGGTGCTAGTCATGACATCATGTTACCGGGTCACGTAGAGATCAATGTTACAACTCTTGGAGATATGTCCCAACCATCATATCTGACCGAGATTCAGATCCGGTTGGTGTCAGGATACCTCAGACTTAGGATACCTAAGAAGAAAAGGTGCAACGCAAATTGACGAGATGACCTGGCAAGATTCTCGGGAAATGTACAATGGAAGTGAGTCCCGAAACAAGAGTTCCTCATTAAATCAAGGAGAGGAAGAGGAGGTAGCTGATGAACTCAGCGACAATTCACCGAGATTTTCAAAAGATGGACTTCCACAATTATGTGAAGAAGGAGATATCAATTGTCACATCAAATGATATAATGATGTATGTTCGAGAAAAACATCCACAATTAAACAATGGTTGAAAGGTGCACCCGAAATATGGGGTTAGGTAGCATGATCAATGTTAAAATGGTGATTCCATAACCAATAGTCTAAGAATGAACTATCGACCATTAAATTCAAAGCAATAGGGTTGCTAGAAGTTTTGAATTCACACGTCATAGCTCAATTGTCGGTATTCCAGTTAAAAAAAACAATACGGGGTCCAAGGAATGAACGGAGATGGCGAGAATTATTATCATATCAAGAATTTTTAAGAGGTGGTGAAATTCTCACCACATTCTTGACAAAAAGAGATGGTAATACTTCTGAGGTAAAGAAGAACAATTGCTGGATAGCAAGGAAACCAAGGTACAACACAAGTTGTGAACAAGTTTGTGTTGGGGGGGGGGGGGGAAGGCAAGAATGTTGCCGATGATAACTCGAATCATCGAAGGACAAGGATGGTATTTCTCGAGGCAAGAATGTTGCCGATGATAACTCAAATCATCGAGGGACAAGGATGGTATTTCTCATCATGAATTCAGTTGATATCCTAGATGAGCTCAGAATGTTGATGATCACGACACCTTTGTCACGAGAGTTCATGAAGATGTAATCGATCGGCGACGACATCAAGTCAAAGTAATGATGAAGTGAAAGGTTATTGGAACCAAGGGTACGACACAACTCGAAACCAAGCTTGTTGTTCAAGGCGAAATGGTATGACGATGAGGATCGACGTAAGGTTAGTTCATCGTCGAAAATTGTGCTCCGAGAAGAAGGACCGGGTAGCACAGTTAATATCATCACGACAATGATATAGCCAAACAGGCTAGGAATGGCGTGATCGGGTACAAACTCGTATTTATAGAAGCTTACTGAAGAGTTGTTGAACCGTAGTGCGGACTCGGTTCAGTTATCGGTGTCTGAGTGTATAATAACTCAAAGCCCGTGAAAAATTGGAATTAGTTGGAAGGTAGCACTTGATGAAGAACTCATAAGAAGTTATGCAGTTCCATGATAATCTCGAGATACCAGGGGGGTAATACTCGACACAAGATCAAAGTAAAGGTTGGACTGGCGTATTGATCCATAGGAGACAATTGTTTTAAATTGTCCGAGAAATGAGATCAAAGAAGAACAATCATGGTCGGAACCACGGTTGCAAGGGATCAATTCACAGATACCATATGTTAGTTATCAAGGAAATAGTTATTATTACAAGAAGCTTCTATGACAGGATCTACATCGTGTCCATGGGCATGAACACAAAGTTCAAGGTCGACTCCCACTTCTTTAATGCATAACCTTTCATTCACTTCTCGCCTTCAACGAAATTGTGTGTTGAAATTTTATCTGACATAACACTAGTAGAGTATGACCGGTAGTGGTTTCCGGGTTCACACAGTTTAAAGAAAAGCATATGTCCAACCCATCAGGGCCTCCTAGGAACATATACCACAAACTTCAGGAGTAAATAACACAAGCTCGATAGCAGAGCATGGTTGGCAAGTAGAGGATACAATTTACCAAAGGCGGTATATATCCTAGGAAAGGCTCAAGGTTATTGAATATGAAGGACATTGTCGGATAAAATCCAGCAAAGGATCTGGGGTGAGTATCGACACACAACCAGAGGAAGAAGCCAGGCAAAGACATTGGATTATCGAAACAACTGAATAACTTAGAGCTCAATTGCTAAGGGGTTATGGTTTACAAAGCGAAGAATCAGAAGCAGACGCTCTGATCAAGGATGGATAAGTTCAATAGACTTAGGGGCAAAATCGACGACAATTTAATTGGCGAGAACCAGCTCATGATTAAAACGACGTCTGAGCCGGAAGGATGAATTCTAGGATCTGTTTGAGGATTGCGAGCATTCGCAACAAATCGAATCAACGGACTCAAAATGACAATGACAATGGGTGTCAACAAGATTACTAGACTTATGGGACTAACCATAATGCAAGCAATCAAGAATTTCAAGAGCAACAGGATGCTCAAGATTTTCGGAAGATCGAATGATATTTCGAGGATTGGTGACATACATGAAACAACTGGGGATGAGTGGATACTCGGTAAGTGCGAGAAATTTATCCGTAGTGGTATTCATATAGCAAAGAACTGCAAGGCAGTAGGCACAAAGTATTCTCGAAACATTAGAGAAAATTTCGAGGTATCTTGTAATAACAAGATCGACTGGGTATAAAGTAAGGACGACGGGTGTAAGTATTTATCCCTGGGGATATTTCGGTGGAAGGGAATTGCAAAAGCAACGGGCACAAGGTCTCGAGAGAATATTGGAGAGTATCTTCGAAATCTTCTGGTGCAGCAGGCGGTCATCGGTAACAAGTGGCTCCCCGGTAGAAGGTACTTGCGAGAACCTAAAGTTAGATTTTTAGTAAAAATCGTTTAACCCGAATAGAAAGAGTTCAGAGTCCCAGAGTAAAGGTCGAGGAGTAAAAGATCCTAGTACCACCCGATGGCGACGTGGGCCTGTAAGGCACACAGCCAAGTTAGTAAAAGTTTTTGTAATGTCTAGACTCGACTTCGGCCAAGGAGTGTGGAAGGGGGATTCCTACAGGCAGTCGGCTCTGATACCAACTTGTGACGCCCCCGATTCAATCGTACACTAATCATGCACGCAAATGTGTACGATCAAGATCAGGGACTCACGGGAAGATATCACAACACAACTCTAAAACATAAATAAGTCATACAAGCATCATAATACAAGCCAGGGGCCTCGAGGGCTCGAATACAAGTGCTCGATCATAGACGAGTCAGCGGAAGCAACAATATCTGAGTACAGACATAAGTTAAACAAGTTTGCCTTAAGAAGGCTAGCACAAACTGGGATACAGATCGAAAGAGGCGCAGGCCTCCTGCCTGGGATCCTCCTAAACTACTCCTGGACGTCGTCAGCGGCCTGCACGTAGTAGTAGGCACCTCCGGGGTAGTAGACGTTGTCGACGGTGGCGTCTGGCTCCAGGCCTCCAGCATCTGGTTGCGACAACCAGGTAGAAGGGAAAGGGGAAAAGAGGGAGAAAAGCAACCGTGAGTACTCATCCAAAGTACTCGCAAGCAAGGAGCTACACTACATATGCATGGGTATATGTGTAAGGAGGCCATATCGGTGGACTGAACTGCAGAATGCCAGAATAAGAGGGGGATAGCTAATCCTGTCGAAGACTACGCTTCTGGCAGCCTCCGTCTTGCAGCATATAGAAGAGAGTAGATTGTAGTCCTCCAAGTAGCATCCTCAAGTAACATCTCCAAGTAGCATCTCCAAGCAGCATCGCATAGCATAAACCTACCCGGCGATCCTCCCCTCGTCACCCTGTTAGAGAGCGATCACCGGGTTGTATCTGGCACTTGGAAGGGTGTGTTTTATTAAGTATCCGGTTCTAGTTGTCATAAGGTCAAGGTACAACTCCAAGTCGTCCTGTTACCGAAGATCACGGCTATTCGAATAGATTAACTTCCCTGCAGGGGTGCACCACATAACCCAACACGCTTGATCCCATTTGGCCGGACACACTTTCCTGGGTCATGCCCGGCCGCGGAAGATCAACACGTCGCAGCCCCACCTAGGCAAAACAGAGAGGCCAGCACGCCGGTCTAAACCTAAGCGCACAGGGGTCTGGGCCCATCGCCCATAGCACACCTGCACGTTGCGTGGGCGGCCGGAAGCAGAACTAGCCCCCTTAATACAAGAGCAGGCTTACGTTCCAATCCGGCGCGCGCCGCTCCGTCGCTGACGTCTGAAGTGCTTCGGCTGATACCACGACGTCGGGATACCCATAACTACTCCCGCGTAGATGGTTAGTGCGTATAGGCTCGTAGCCAACTCAGATCAAATACCAAGATCTCGTTAAGCGTGTTAAGTATCCGCGAACGCCGAACAGGGCCAGGCCCACCTCTCTCCTAGGTGGTCTCAACCTGCCATGTCGCTCCGCCACAAGTAACAGTCGGGGGCCATCGGGAACCCAGGCCCACCTCTACCGGGGTGGAGCCACCTGTACTTTCAACCCCCTCATCAGAATCACTTGCGGGTACTCATCGAGCTGACCCGACTTTAGTCACCATCTGTATAGTATGTATGTATGTATCATATATACCCGTGATCACCTCCCGAGTGATCACGGCCCAATAGTATAGCAAGGCAGACTGACAAGAATGTAGGGCCAATGGTGATAAACTAGCAACCTATACTAAGTATTTAGGATTGCAGGTAAGGTATCAACAGATGTAGCGACAATGTCAGGCTATGCATCAGAATAGGATTAACGAAAGTAGTAACATGCTACACTACTCTAATGCAAGCAGTATAGAGGAGAATAGGCGATATCTGGTGATCAAGGGGGGGGGGCTTGCCTGGTTGCTCAGACAAGAAGGAGGGGTCGTCGGTGACGTAGTCGTCCACAGGGGCATCAGCATCGTCACGGGGGCTACCGGAGAGAAGAGGGGGGAGAAACAGTAAATACATAGCAAGCAAGTGCATAACAGGTCAACAAGCAGAGCTAGACGTGTTCTAACGCGGTATGAGGTGATACCGGTGAAGGGGGGAAACATCCGGGAAAGTACCCCCAGTGTTTCGTGTTTTCGGACAGATGAACCGGAGGTGAAATGTTGCAAGTTCTCTATGCTAGGGACACGTGGCGGACGAACGGGCTGCGTATCCGGATTCGTCTCGTCGTTCTGAGCAACTTTCATGTACAAAGTATTTTCATCCGAGTTACGGATTATTTTATATGATTTTCTAAAGTTTTAAATCATTTTTGAATTTATTTAATTAATTTAATTTAACATTATCCAGAACAGTGCATGCTGATGTCATCATGACGTCAGCATGACGTCGGCATGATGTCGGCAGTCAACGGAGGTGTTGACTGGGTCGCTGACGTGTGGGTCCCAGCTGTCATTGACTGTTAACTAACCTAATAGATTAATTAACTAACTAGGTGATTAGGTTAATCTAATCAGGATCAATTAAGTTAATTAATTCTTTAATTAATTAACTAATTAATATTTTAATTATTTTATTTATTTATCTATTTATTTATTTTATTAAATCTTTTTTTTTTCGTTCTAGGGCCTGGGCCCCGTTTGTCATAGGCCCATAGGGGCCTTAGCGGTTACGGGTGTGCGGGCGCGCGCCCGAGTGGGCGCAGCGGGCGTGGCCGACAGGGGCGCACCCGACTGGGGCGAGCCCAGGCGCTGGGGATCGGGTGAGGCCATCGGCGCGGCCGCCGGCTCCCACGGCGCCGTCCAGCAGAAGCGGCGGAGGTGTGGAACCGGAACAGGAGGCGGCACGTCGAGGCGGGCGCAGATGGCCGGCAGGGTGGCCACGAGCCATGTGCAGAGGAGGCGGGGATGGCCGGAGTGGGATGAGCAGGGAGCGAACGGGGAGGCTCGGGGTGTGCGGCAGTGCAGGGAAGGCCAGCCGGTGGCTTGGCCGCGGGGGTCAGGCGAGGCTCGGTCGACGCGGGCGCGCAGCCAGGGCGCCGGTGCGGGCGATGGCCACGGCGGGGAGCGCGAGCGGCACCTCCTGTAGCACGAAGCTGCGGGGCGAGGGGAGGCAATGGCGAATCGTGGGCATGGGACGGAGGCGAGGCCGCCGTGGGCGCGAGCCAGCAGGGCTCACTGACGGCGCGTGTAGAGGGCAGAGAGGAGGACCGGGGTCCTCACCGGCGTTGAAGGGGAGTGGGGGCGTCGAGGCGTGAGGGAGTTCGTCGCGGAGGCAGTCCGGCGAGGAAGGGCTTGACGAATCCGGCGAGGGCGGCGCCATGCCCGGTCGTTGGGGCTGAGGACGGGGACGACGAGGTCCAGCGGCTGCGGTGAGAGGCGGCCCCGGCGTGGCCACGGGCAACAACGGCGGCCGGGGGGGGCGGTGTCGCCGGTGTCGAACGCAGGGCGCGACGGGCCCCGATCCAGATCGGATCGGGGGAGGGGTGGGGAGTGGCGACGTGGGGGAGGGAGTGGTGCGTGGGCTAGGGTTTCCAGGGGGAAGTGGATAAGAGGGAGTGGGGGGGAGTGGCCGGCTGGGCCTGGTGGTGGCCCAGTTGGGCCTGTGGTTAGCTGGGCCAAAGCCCGGGGGGGTTCTCTTCTATTACTTTTTTTGTTTTGTTTTTCTGTTTTATTTCCTTTCTTTTATTTATTTTCCTTTTCTATTTTAATTCAACTTAGGGCATTTAAGTATTTTATAAATTTGTGTTTTCTTTACTATAATTACCTATGCCAATTTTGGCACAGACCGAACATTTTTGTTTTGATGTTTGAAAACTTTTGATGTTTGACAATATTTAAATTTTTAATTTGAAAAGTTTCGAACCAACGCGAGATTAGCAACAGTAAACGAGGTGACGTGGCATCATTAGCAGAGGTTCACTGTAGCTTAAATACCCGGGCGTCACATAGAAACTGCAAGATGCTTGCTGCTGAAATTCAAAAAGATCTTGCAAATTGTTGCGCAGAAGAGGTCACCAAAGCAATCATAGAGAAATTGGTGATAAGAAATTCTCTGTGCTTATCGATGAGTCACGTGATATATCTGTCAAAGAGCAAATGGCGGTGATGTTGAGGTTAGTAGTGGTTTATTATTCATTTTAATTGTTATTTCATAGTTGTTTTCTACTTTTATTTAACCTTGTTACAAAAATCTTGATGTAGGTATGTCAATGATAAAGGGAAGGCCGTGGAACGATTTCTCTCTCTGTACCATGTCAGTGATACTACATCAGAGGAACTAAAGGTAGCTCTTGTTGACATTCTTGATCATCATAAGTTATCCATTCATAGTCTACGAGGGCAAGGATATGATGGAGCTTCAAATATGAGAGGTGAATTTAATGGTTTGCAAAAGAAAATTCTTGACGAGAACCCTTATGCCTTTTATGTGCATTGCTTTGCACATCGTTTACAATTGGTGGTTGTCTCGGTCGCTAGTTGTTGCTCCTCTATTCATGATTTGTTTGAATATGTCTCCTTAATTGTGAGCACAACTACTGTATCTTGCAAGAGAAGGGATTCACTGAGGGAGGAACTGTTGGGTAACGTAGCAGAAATTCAAAATTTTCCTACGTGTCACCAAGATCTATCCATGGAGAAACCAGCAACGAGGGGAAGGAGAGTGCATCTACATACCCTTGTAGATCGCTATGCGGAAGCGTTCAAGAGAACGGGGTTGAAGGAGTCGTACTCGTCGTGATCCAAATCACCGGAGATCCTAGTGCCGAACGGACGGCACCTCCGCGTTCAACACACGTACAGCCCGACGACGTCTCCCATGCCTTGATCCAGCAAGGAGAGAGGGAGAGGTTGAGGAAGACTCCATCCAGCAGCAGCACAACGGCGTGGTGGTGATGGAGGAGCGTGGCTATCCCGCAGGGCTTCGCCAAGCACCGCGGGAGAGGAGGAAGGAGAGATGCAGGGCTGCGTCATATAGAGGAGAGGAACTCGCGTGTTATGAGCAGCCCAAACCTCAACTATATATAGGGGAAGGGGAGGGGCTGCGCCCCCTTTAGGGTTTCCACCCCTAGGGGTGGCGGCCAGCCTAGATCCCATCTAAGGGGGGCGGCCAAGGGGGAGGGGGAGAGGGAGGCGCACCAGGATGGGCCTTAGGGCCCATCTACCCTAGGGTTTGCCCCCTTCTCCTCTCCCTTGCGCCTTGGGCCCTTGTGGGGGGGCGCACCAGCCCACCTGGGGCTGGTCCCCTTCCACACTTGGCTCATGAAACCCTCCGGGGCTGGTGGCCCCACTTGGTGGACCCCCGGGACCCTCCCGGTGGTCCCAGTACGTTACCAATAAACCCCGAAACTTTTCCAGTGACCAAAACAGGACTTCCCATATATAAATCTTTACCTTCGGACCATTCCGGAACTCCTCGTGACGTCTGGGATCTCATCCGGGACTCCTAACAACATTCGGTAACCACATACAAACTTCCTTTATAACCCTAGCGTCATCGAACCTTAAGTATGTAGACCCTACGGGTTCGGGAACCATGCAGACATGACCGAGACGTTCTCCGGTCAATAACCAACAGCAGGATCTGGATACCCATGTTGGTTCCCACATGTTCCACGATGATCTCATCGGATGAACCACGATGTCAAGGATTCGATCAATCCCGTATACAATTCCCTTTGTCTAGCGGTATTGTACTTGCCCGGGATTCGATCGTCGGTATCCCGATACCTTGTTCAATCTCGTTACCGGCAAGTCTCTTTACTCGTTCCGTAACACATCATCCCGTGATCAACTCCTTCATCACATTGTGCACATTATGATGATGTCCTACCGAGTGGGCCTAGAGATACCTCTCCGTTTACACGGAGTGAAAAATCCCAGTCTCGATTCGTGCCAACCCAACAGACACTTTCGAAGATACCCGTAGTGCACCTTTATAGTCACCCAGTTACGTTGTGACGTTTGGCACACCCAAAGCACTCCTACGGTATCCGGGAGTTGCACAATCTCATGGTCTAAGGAAATGATACTTGGCATTAGAAAAGCTTTAGCATACGAACTACATGATCTTGTGCTAGGCTTAGGATTGGGTCTTGTCCATCACATCATTCTCCTAATGATGTGATCCCGTTATCAACGACATCCAATGTCCATGGTCAGGAAACCGTGACTATTGATCAACGAGCTAGTCAATTAGAGGCTTACTAGGGACATGGTGTTGTCTATGTATCCACACATGTATCTAAGTTTCCTATCAATACAATTCTAGCATGGATAATAAACGATTATCATGAACAAGGAAATATAATAATAACTAATTTATTATTGCCTCTAGGGCATATTTCCAACAGGAACGTCATCAAAATATCTTAGATCAGCTTGAGAGCGGTGAGATATTTAGTGGAAGAGGTTTGAACCAAGAAACAAATTTAGCAAGACCCGGGGATACTAGATGGGGTTCACACCATACAACTCTGCTTCATTTGAGTCAAATGTGGAAGTCGGTCATATATGTGCTTCGTGAGGTCAATGATGAAGGGCGCGGACCGTCTCAAGCGGCGGGTTTGATAGAGATAATGGAGAGTTTCAAATTTGCTTTCGTATTGCATCTTATGATAAAGTTGCTTGCTATCACAAATGAACTCTCACAAGTCTTGCAGAGAAAAGATATAAACATTGTTAATGCCATTGAACTAGTTGGTGATGTCAAAGCTCGGTTGGCCTCTATGAGAGAAAGTGGTTGGGAAAGCTTGTTCGATGAAGTCCAACACTTTTGTGTCACCAAAGGTATTCCGGTGCCCGATATGAATGAAAGAATACCGGTCCGAGGTCGTTCAAGGCTTGATGGTGTGACTTACACCAATCTTCATTTGTATCTAGTTGAGATCTTCTATGTTGCCATTGACAAGATATGCACTGAGATGAATCATCGCTTTAATGAAGCATCTTCAAATATAATAGTGGCCTTCTCATGCCTTCATCCAAAAAATTCCTTCTCCAAGTTTGATGTTGACAAGCTTGCTAGCTTAACTGAAGTTTATCATGGAGATTTCTCTAGTGGTGATCGTGCAATCATAAGAGACGAACTTCAGACTTACATTCTTCATGTACGAAGGCATGAGGCCTTTTCTTCTTGTAAAGATATTGAAAGTTTAGCTACAACGATGGTTGAAACTGAGAAACATTTGGTTTTCCCACTAGTGTACAGAATCATAGAGTTGGCTTTGTTATTGCCAGTCTCAACGGCATCGGTCGAAAGAGCTTTCTCGGCAATGAAGATTATCAAATCTAAATTGCGCAGCAAGATGAATGATACATGGTTTAATGAATTGATGATTTGCTACACCGAGCAGGAGATTTTTAAAGGACTTGATGATGATGCTATTATTAAACGGTTTCAAGCCATGAAGTATCGGAAAGGGCAATTGCCCAGGTCCAATTAGCATATTACTGGTACGCTCCATTCTATCTAATGTGTTTAATTTCAATGAAAATTATATAAATTATTAATGTGTTTTATCTTGTAGATTCTCTTGTGTGCACAAGGATGAACGTTGGAGATTGGACTATTGTCGTCGAGGTGTCGAAAGGTTAGGTTGTGTGACTAGTGTTTGGAGAGTTATTTGGTATTGTATTCCTGTTTTTATTTACTTCTATGATCTATAAAAAATTAGTGTGTATATTGCACATGACATTTATCCAAATATATGATACTTATTGTGTCTGATAGATAAAAGTAAATTTTAGCTTACGGCGTGCCCGGGCTTTAGCAATTTGCTGGCTCCGCCACTGGTTGGAGGAGCCTTCTTGCCATGTGTTATCTCGTTACGCACATGCCACGTCCGCCAAAGTGTCATTAGCAGAACCATCCTCACCGTTTCTGAGAGGGGCTCAAGCACCCCCAACAACCACTCCGGTCCAGTGTTGCAGATAGATTGGACTTCCGGGAGCGGCCATTCCGTAGCCATGGCTTGCCAAAGAGCCACCGCACGCGGACATCTGCAGAAGGCATGGAAGCAATCCTCGCATTCCACACCACAGAGGGGGCAAGTGTCAGTGATCTCCAGCCCCCGAGAAAACTTATTGGACCATGTAGCAAGGGAATTTGACACAAGACGCCATGCAAAGACTCGTACCTTTGGGGGAGCAGGGCACCCCCATATAGTCTTCCAGATGGCGCGACGACCATCCGGTGCCCTGCTTGAAGCACCTGCCGATGGACGCTCGCGCTCGTCCATGGCCATGCGGTATGCGGATCGGACAGTGAAGTTGCCCGACTTCTTCGGCGCCCAGGCAAGGGTGTCATCCGGAACACGTGGTGAGGGGCGGATGCTGGAAATAATCTCCACGTCCATAGGGAGGAAGTGTCGGTGTAGGAGGTCCATACGCCACTCCCCCCGCTCGTCGAGCAGCTCGGCCACGCGCCTTAACCTGCAAGTCTCCTGAGCCGTAACCGGACGGCCAGAGTGCTCCTGGGGGAGCCAACGGTCTCGCCAGATGCGGATGTGGTCTCCGTTGCCGACGCGCCAGACGAGCCCTTTTTTCAGAAGCTCAAGCCCGTACTGAATAGCTTGCCACGTGGACGAGGCGTTTCCGGCAAACACCGTGTCCTCGAGGCGTCCGTCAGGATAATAGCGAGCCTTCATAACCTGCGCACAAAGACTGTCTGGCTTAGTTAATAAGTGCCAAGCCTGCCGAGCTAGCAGCGCTTGGTTAAACACGCGGAAGTCACGGAACCCAATGCCACCCTTCATTTTTGGAGCCAAAATTTTGGGCCAAGCCTGCCAGTGTGTCTTCCGTCGCCCTTTTGAGGAACCCCACCAAAAGTTACGCACCATCCGATTCAAGTCGTCGCACACAGACATAGGAAGTTTGAAAACACCCATCATGTAAGTAGGGATGGCCTCAGCCACTGCTTTGACCATTACCTCTTTCCCTGCCTGCGATAATGTATCTCCCCACTGAATAATTATATGCATGAGTTGCTCGAGGAGGCTTTGGCATTTTTCTCTAGTCATCCGGCCACCTTGGGTTGGAAGACCCAAGTATTTCTCCTCAAAGGTGTCACGCTGGACAGCAAGGATCTGGCGCACCACCTCCTGGGTAGGATCTGGGCATGCGCCTCCAAACAATATGCTGCACTTGGCGGGGTTTATAAGTTGGCCTGTGGCCGCCTCATATGTCAACAGAGTATCTCGTACCTCCATCGCCTGAGCAGGGTCCGCTTTGAAGAAGAGGAGGGTATCATCGGCAAACAGTAGGTGGGAAATACCAGGGGCACGGCGACAGATCTTTATAGGAGAAAATCTCTGATTCTCTTCATCTTTTTTCAGCAAGGCAGACAAACCATCAACAACAAGCAGGAATAAAAACGGGGAGAGGGGATCACCTTGCCGAAGCCCGCGTGTCGGTGCGAACGGGTCCAAGAGGGTTCCATTAAATTTAACAGAGTATCTCACCGAGGTGACACATGTCATTATCCAGTCCACCCATCGCTGAGCGAAACCCATCTTTTGCATCATTTGCTTCAAGTAGATCCAATCAACCCGATCATAAGCCTTTGACAAGTCCAGTTTATACGCACAAAAGCTTTTCTCGGGATCTTTTTCTTGCAATATATGGTGCATGCACTCAAAAGCAAGAAGTGCGTTGTCCGTGATCATCCTACCTGGGACAAAGGCGCTTTGAGCTGGAGAGATAATGTCATCCAATATGGGACGAAGTCGATTAACCAAGCACTTAGACACCACTTTATAGATGACGTTGCAGAGACTAATAGGTCTGAACGCACTGAGCTTAGTTGGATTATCAACTTTGGGGATAAGAACAATGGCAGTGTCATTTACCCCATCAGGCATGACTCCGGTGCGAAAAAATTCTTTCACGGCCGCAGTTACTTGGTCCTTCATGACCAACCAATTTCTCTAGAAAACACGCGCCGGGAAGCCGTCCGGCCCTGGCGCCTTAAGGGGGCCAATTTGGAAGAGAGCGTCAGCAATCTCCTTATCAGAAAAATCTGCACACAATCCCTCGTTCATTAGATCATTAACCCGGAGATCAATGAGAGAGGTTACCGGGTCAGCCTGTAGCGATGGGTCTGCTGTGAATAGTGAAGAAAAATACTCCAAGACCATGCCTGCCATCACGTCATGGTCCTTCTGCTCGACCCCATGCTCATCAATCAAGACCTTAATCCGGTTTTTTCGGGCATGCCACACAGCCTGTCGATGGAAAAAATTCGTGTTGCGGTCTCCTTCTCTCAGCCACGACACTCTTGATCTCTGCATCCATAGCATCTCCTCTCTGTAGAGGAGCTCGTTCATGCGATCCGTCGCTTCTCTTATAGTGCGTTGGTCTGCATTCATAGCCATTAATTCCTCCAAGCGTGAACGAGACTTGTTAATTTCCATTACCACATTACCAAACCTCTTCTTGCCCCAGTCATGAAGAGTGTGCATGAGCTTCCCAAGGGCAGCAGCGACATTACCAAGATTTCCCATAGCGCCTGCCTTCCTCCAAGCGTCTTGGATCACCTCCGGGAGTGCACCGTCGCGCTCCCACATCACTTCATAACGGCGGCATCATTTGGATGGCTCCGGCCTATCATGCAAGGCCGAACACTTGAGTAATATCGGCAGGTGGTCCGAGCTGGGCGCCACCAAATGCACCACCTCGGACTTGGAGAAGAGATCCCGCCAGTCATTGTTTGCCACCGCTCGGTCCAACCGGACCTTAACATTCTCTCTCCCAGCTCGTCGATTATCAAAAGTGAATGGAAAACCTGAAAAGCCAAGATCACCTAGCTCACAAAGTTCCAAGACATCTTGAAAATCGATCATCTGCCCTACCGACCGCGGGGTGTCCGATAGGTGTTCGAAGCCCCACATGGCCTCGTTGAAGTCCCCGATCACAGCCCATGGCATATCCTCGAGTTGATGGAGATATCGAAGAAGGGACCGCATAAGATGACGGTCCTCTGTTCGAGGTTCACCGTAGACACATGTAAGCCTCCATGGGGGCTCATCCACAGCCTCACGCACATGCGCATCAATATACCTCCCATTCATCGATTTTATTTCAAGTTGCAGGGACTCATGCCAGTATAGGGCTAGGCCTCCACTTCGACCAATACTATCAACTGCATCAAACCCTCGTAGTCCCAGCCTAGATCGATACTTTTTCATTCTTTCTTTTGATTGCCTGGTCTCACATAGAAAAACAATATTAGGGCTATTTGTTTGTACTAAGCTTTGAAGATCGCGAGCAGCTCCGGCACTACCTCCCCCTCTGCAATTCCAACTGGGAATTCTTATTGCTCCTGCCGGGTATCCTCTAGCCACCCCCTGGTCATGTCCGCCTCCGTGTCTTGGTCCACGTTCTCCACATGGCCAACGGCAGCAGGCGCGCTGAGATTCCCCGCCGGGAAGGTCGCAGCTCCCCCATCGGTCAGCTTCGGGCGGGTAGCGTCCGCAAGGGGAGCCCCTTGTTCGCCCCCACTGACGTCCAGGGTCACTTTGGTCGCTGCCGTCAGGTCCTCATCTTGCGCCACCGATCCAAGCACCGGTGCAGGGTTTGTGATTGTCGTGCTTCGCGATTCTGGAAGAGAGTCACCATCAGGCGGCTTCCTGGGTTTGAGATACTCCACTCCGGTGGCCCTAGAACGTCTTGAATACACCTTCAGTGAGGCCCCTTCTCCCTCTTGAATTGGCCTAGGGTTCATAACCATCCCAGATTCCATACGTATGCATGCCTTACTCCCATACTTGAGCCTTCCAGACTGATCTGCAGCAGGACCGACCATGGCGCCGAGGCCAGGCGGTTGACGGGCGGACGAGGCCGCAATAGAGCCATAGTACTCCTGATCGGCGCACATGGCAGCATCTCTGGCGTTCGCAAGGCCGGAGCCGAGCGGCGGCGGCGGCGTGTGGGGCGTCACCCCGGGGTCGCCAGACCCTAGCATACCGGTTCAGACGATTAGATCCTCCTCGAGTTCGTCCATTTGGACATTGTCAACGGAGCTCTGGCGTAGATTCCAGTCGTCTCCTTAGGTGGGCGGGGTTAATGTTTGTCGTCGTGTGTCGAGATTTGGTGATAGGCGATTCAGATCTATTCAAGGGTTCAACGGCGAGGGCTGCAGCTTCAGGGCGCTGGTCCTTATGGGCAAATGCACGAAGACTTCTAGACTGTCATCGACAAGGTCAATCCGGCTCTGGTAGAGCCATAGAGGAGCGGTGTTAGCAGCGCATGCGCCGGCGGTAGTCATCGTTCGGTGGTGTCAGAATCTCAATGTAATTCTATTATGTTTTAGACATTTTGTACTTCCGGAAAACTTTGATAATAGATCTGGATCATTTTCGAAAAAAAGGCAAAACTTGTAGGAAAACATTAGGGTGTTTTGCAAGAAAGAACAATAAAAGAAAAGTGCCATCGCTTTAATAATAATAATAATAATGATGATGATGATGATGATGATGATGATGATGATGATGATGATGATGATGATGATGATACCACCCTCCAAATTGTTTTTGCCACACTACCTACAGTAAAACTACCATGGTCTAATAATAATAAATTGTCATAGTGTAAACAATAATAATGCCATTGTCTAAATAAAAAAGATACCATGGTCTAGCAATTACAATTTAGAGAAAGTGCAATGTTACCTCAGTAATGTAAGCATGTAAATTTTAGGAAATTTGTTCTTTCGGAATCAACCAGGTTAGTAGCGGTTCCCTAGGGATCGAGTTGCAAACCCACATGGGTGTAGTCTACCCATCCGCGATGCGTTTGATGATACCTTGGCACAGAACATCTCGGGCATCCAATATTGCACGCCATATTTGTGAGGGGCCAGAGCCCAAATTTGCTTCAAGGATAGAAGTTGTTGGGAAGTAGACGGCCTTCAGAATATGTGCACTTAATGACTCAGGTTCTTGTAGCAGTCGCCACACCCGCCTTTTTTGATTTGATCATATACTTGTTCCTACCAGTCTATTGGTCCAACAAACTAATGGTGGAACAACCTGAAACACATCATGGATCTCCAAATAGCCTTTATATATAAATAAAAACAAACAATTCCACCATTGCCCACTCCGGTCCATTGGGCTGGATCCGGCACTACAACAATAAATCTCGGGACTAGCCAGCAAGAGCTTGGCCTTCCCTAAAAAAAGCAAGACCTTGGTAGATCACCAGGAAATTATAAGAACAAAAAATCCAGGATCCCACAAACATTGAAGGATCTCACAAAAACTAAATTCAGCAAGGATGCTTCCATAGAAATTGTGTTTGTCGTGGAAATAAAGCCGGTTATATAAAGCCTGGCCTGTCATATTTTATTCTCCATGTCATGTCTAACACGGCTTCATCATGGGAAGAAAAAGAATGAAGATTTTAAAAATACTTGATGAACATTTTTTGAATACATGTTTGAATTTTTTAATACATGTTAAAAATATTTCATATGCACTTTAAAAAGATTAAATACACAATAAAAAAATTAGGTACAGGTTGAACATTTTTTCAGAGTGAACATATTTTTCCAGCTGCATGCTGAACATTTTTTTGATGCACATTGAACATTTTTAAAACACATGATGAACAATTTTTGAAATAAATGTTTGAATTTTTTTGAATAATTGTTATACATTTTTCTAAAACATGTTAAAACATTTTTCGAAATCATGTTAAACATTTTTAATACATGTCAAACAGTTTTTTGAATGGTATGAATATTTTTTAAATTGAGTGAACAATATTTTTACACTGAATGAACCATTTTGAAATGTACAATGAACTCTTTCAAAAATTGAAGTAGATTTAGTTTTGTATTATATATATTTATAATATTTCAAAATATAAACAAAAAAAGAAGAAGGAAAGAACACAATCGCAGCAGCCCCAGGTCAATTTCTCGGCCGTTGCGAGTAACTCGGTCTCGTCTTTTGGTGGGAGGGAGTGGGCCGGCCCAGTTCTGTAGTGGTAGATTTTTTCTCATTTCTTGACCTGTTTTTCTACTGTTTGTCAGTGTTTCTCTCTTTGTTTTTTCAACACATGTCTACTATTTTCAATACAAATTGGATATTTTAAGTGTACATGTGGAACATTTTTCTGATACACGTTGAGCATCTTTCAAATACACGTTGTAATTGTTTTGAAATATTCGTTTGGAAATTTGTTTGAATACATGTTAAAAAATTCAAAATACACATTGAACGTTTTTTATATGGTGTTATTATTCATCACCCAGGGTGTAGAATAAATTATTCTTCACCCGAAGTAATCTTACGATCGCTTCCTAAATAAATTACGTTTACAATATAAATAGTTACATGCATATTGATTCAATATGTAAAATTTGGTATAAAAAGGTTATAAAATCAGAAAAATCACATTTTATGTACGTTTTACACTATGTTCTTACATTCATAATTTTACGTAACATAAAATATTTTTTACGGTGAATACATATTTTCTTACGCTCTTTTTTTATGTATAAAATTTACGAAACATAAAAATACGTTGCATTGATGTCAAAATTGAGAGGGGGTGAAGAATAACTATTCCTCACCCAGGGTGACGAATAGCGCGAATATATATATAAAAAATATTTTTAAAACACACGATGAACAATATATATATATATATATATATATATATATATATATATATATATATATATATATATATTGTTCATCGTGTGTTTTAAAAATATATATAAGATGGCAGTTTGGGACATCTAGGTGCCCAGGCTCCTTGCCTTTCCACCATTTGATTGTATTTAGATGCGTGCTATTGTGATAGGTATATAAGTTAATCGGTCAATCCATTAGTAACTGCCAATTCTGAAGTAAATAGATTTGGAAACAATTATGACGTTTATCATTTAATGGATATCATTAAGCACGCCATGCATGGTAACATATCTTTAGAAGGAAAAAATACTAAACATTAGGTATACGGATATTTATTTCATACATGTATGAATTCATTTATTTAGTACGTACTTGTTAGATTTTTATTCATATATACCTAGAATATTTGGTACGTACATATTAGATTTTTATCTATGTATATATCCAGAATATTTATTACGTACCAATTAGATTAGGTGTGTACGGATTCGTTTATTTGGCACACAGTCGTTAGATTTTTTTTTAGTATCTATATACCTAGAATATTTAGTATGTAACGCATTATATTCTTTTGTGTATGTATACACTTAGAATATTTAGTATGTAACACATTATATTTTTTTTGTATGAATACACCTAGAATGTTTAGAACCTTTCAATTAGATTTTTGTGTATGTATATATCCAAATTACGTAATATATTTTCTTGCGTGGTTATATGTACGTAGGGAAAATCATGCGTGTGTATCATGACCAGAATATTTAGTACGCACGCATTAGATTGTTTTCATATGTATATACCCAGGTTATATAGTACATACCAACTAGATTAGGTATGTACGGATTCGTTTATTTGGTACACACTCATTATATTTTTTTAGTAGGTATATATGTAGAATATTTAGTATGTAAACATACTCAGAATATTTAATACGTACACATTAGATTGTTTTCATATGTATATACCTAGGACATATAGTACATACCAATTAGATTAGATATGTACGGATTCGTTTATTTCGTACACACTCATTAGATTTTTTTAGTAGGTATATACCTAGAATATTTAGTATGTAAAGCATTATATTTTTGTTGTATATATATACCCAGAATATTTAGTACGTATCCATTAGATTTTTGTGTATGTATATACCCAGAGTAAGCAATATATTTTCTTGCGTGGGTATATATACGTAGGAAAAAAAATCATGCGTGGGTATTATATATTCCTACAAGTAAAATAATAATTAGGATCATAGTTTATATTATTTGGTCACCTTAATTTGTATAAAAATATTAACAGTTAAAAGTGTGACCGGGCCTTAAGTTAAAAAAAATACTAGATAACTTGAAAAGCTAAATTTTAGAAAAATGAATAAGAATATCCTTAATATACGTACAAACCTTTGGGATGACATTACATATTTTTTCATATCCGATACCTTAAAAAATGGACAGTGTATATACGTATCATTTTTGTTTGGAAAGAAATCATATAAGGAAACCCGTAGTATATTAATTTTTTGGAAAGCAATTATCGACCATTGATGGTTGTAATGCATGCAAACAAAATTTGGAAGGTCACTATGTCAAATATAACTTGTTATACTGGGACCTAGGTGCCCCACATAATTTACCTATATATATATATATATACGAATGGTACTTACATTTTTTGTACAATGTAGACATTTTCTAAAACATGGTCTACCAAGGACAATTGTTTGATCAAACACACTCACCATCGCCCCCACCCCCTCTCTCGCTCTCTCCCCGAAGCACCCATCCCACACCCGACAACCTTCTTCCTCCCCGCGCTGCCCCACCACCACCACAGCAACCATCGGCTGTGCGGCCGCGTGTCGCCACCCACTGTGCCACCCCACCACCGGTGAGATCCATGATCTAGCGAACATATCCGCAGCATCAACAACTGAAGGATGGGAGGGGTGCTGCGGGTAAACAGAAGGAACTAAAAACATTTTTGTCTCTTAAATAAAAATTGGTCTTCCATGTGTTTAGTTACAAACATACAATGGTGTTTGCTTTCATTACCAGTAAGTGTCCGGTCTCTGCATCCGAAGACAATAGTAACCAGGCAAATTCTTTTGTACTAGTACAAACAAAATCTGAAGCAAAGATGAGTAACACGCACGGCACTCTAGGTCCAGGAAAACTCTCGGACTCGGACTCTCAACACGATTCGGACGTTAACAGTACGTGAATTCCAAATAAATAGAAGTTGCATCGAGAAAGGAGAAACATATAGAGCACTCACGTAAAACTGTAGGCGAATGTATATATCATCCGTATAGCAATCAGATTGGCCTTCAATCGTACGTAGAGAGCTCTCGCAACAAGTGCCAACCCGCCGGCCGGCCCCAAGGAAGATCCATGGAGACGCTGCCGGACGACGTGGTCCTGGAAATCCTGGTACGCATGCCGGATGCCCCGCACCTGTTCCGCTGCGCGGCGACGTGCAAGCGCTGGTGGTTCCTCGTAGCACAACCATCCTTCCTCCGCCGCCGCTGGCCAGAGGACACGCACCATCCCTCCTCCCTCCTCGGCTTCTTCGCCGAGGAATATCGATCAGCCGGTCCACGGAGCTACAAAATTAGGCATGTGCCGTCCTTTATTCCGGCGCCCTCGTCGCCCTTTCGGCCTCGCAGCCCCATCGCGAGCTTCGCCGACGCCGGCGACATGCGGGAATTGCCACTCGCCTCGCGCCGCGGCTTTCTTCTCGTGCATCTCCTCGCCGGCCATCACCGTCGGGACGCATACAA
This sequence comes from Triticum aestivum, assembly GCF_018294505.1. Classification (NCBI taxonomy): domain Eukaryota; kingdom Viridiplantae; phylum Streptophyta; class Magnoliopsida; order Poales; family Poaceae; genus Triticum; species Triticum aestivum. The sequence continues at coordinate 537,589,382 of NC_057794.1, forward strand.
GGAATTCAACCTGGCCGTGTGCGACCCGCTCAGTGGCACAAGCCGCGTGCTGCCCACGCTCAAGTATGACAGGCTTTTCAGGATCAAAGGTTGTGCTATTCTAACCGGCTGTTGCTCCAAACAACAACAACAACAACAACAACAACAACAACAACAACAACAACCGGTGTTATCAACCTGCTCGGCCTTCTCCAAAGTGTTAATAATTGGCTTCGACAACGATGACCAGCAGTACAGTATCTCCATGTTCTCGTCGGATGAGTCGAGCTGGAGGGCGCCTGAAAACTGCTTCGACCCTTCAGAGCACGGCATTCAGCTGGCGCCTTCACAGGTCAACGCGGTCGTGTGCCAAGGAGCGGCGCACTGGCTCTTCAGGGACAATTCAAACTTCTACACGCTGCACGCGAGCGTTGAGACGGGCCATACCACCTTGACGAAGCTCTCGCTCACACTCGGCAGCCTCGGCCGCAACTTTAGGGACGTACCACGGCTAAGCGTCACCAACGGAGTGCTATCACTGCTTGCATTACATAAAAAATGCCTAAGAGCGCAGATATGGACATGTCGAGGTGACAAAAAGAGCAGAGGTTGCACCAGAGACTGGCGCCACACTAAGATGATCAAGCTAGAACGACCGGAGCAGAATCATACCAAGATAGTGCATTACATGTGGGCAGGGGAGAGGAGCGGTGTATTGCTTATCAAGGCAAGCCCCTACTTCAAACAGTGTGTATATGTTGCTAACCTTCAAACCGGGACAGTGGAGGAGGTCATCGACAAGTTTTGCGGCGAGTGCACGACGCCTATCCCGTTTGAGATTGATTGGCCAGCCTTCTTCATGTCTCGCTTGGCAGGCGATAGCATCAATCAGGCTAAATTGGGAGAAACCATACTGAGCATTACCAACCTTCTTGGAGGCCAATAGTTGTGCCTATAACTTTCGGTTCAATTAATTGCTATGAGTTGTACCTCCTCCGTTCCTAAATATAAGTCTTTTTAGATATTTCAAATAGACTAGAACATACGAATATATGTAGACATATTTTAGAGTGTAGATTCACTCACTTTGCTCCGTATGTAGTCACTTGTTGGGATCTCTAAGAAGATTTATATTTCAGAACGGAGGGAGTACCTCGTAGGAGCTACATGAGACATAGGTTTTGTATGCATGGAAGACTTGGTGAACCGGCAACCTTTTTCTTTGCATGCAAAATAAACAAGAATGTACCATGTGCACGTTGGTTAAGAGGTTTTTCTTGGTCATATCAAGCATACGCAATCGGGGTAGTGTATATATTAGTTTGAGGTGCAGAATGTTGTCTCTGCGATCTTGTTGTCCGATTTAACCCCTGCGTCTTTACTTGGTGAGCTAGACGAGCCTTTGATGTTTTGTCTAGTAATAAGGTGTCGCATGGCGTTCTGTTATGTGAATCGCCGCTATCTAAAATGGAAGTTTGCAGTTTGTTGTAATTAAATAAAACATTCATTTGCACCTCTGGCACTATCTTGGTTGCTTAATTAACTTGTTCAATACACTTCCACGAAGTAGATATCAAGGTAAACTTGTAGAAAATTGTGCTATTTAGCTAGCTCACACGCTAAATGGTCTGCTCATGATCAAATACACAAAGCAAGCAGCACATGAGTTGAACATGCACTAGGAGAGGATGAGTTAACGGTTCACACCAATGGGAGCGGAGACTCGTCGCTGGACAACGACCTACTCGATGGTGATATGACAAGGGTTGTGTGTGTGTGTGTGTGTGGGGGGGGGGGGGGGGGGGGGGGGGGGAGGGTTCCTTTTTGTGTGCAGAATAACCCTGCATGAAAGAACCTTGCAAGAACCCATTCCTTCCCCACGTTCACGATGAGCCGTAGAACATCTTGCAGCGATGGAGAGGCGTTATCGAAAATGACCGCCTTCTAGTGCTTCCACATCTCCCAAAGGACTAGCATCGCGAGGGTGTTGAGGTTCTTCCTGTTCCGTTGGCCCGAAGCAAGCGCCGTGCACCAATGTAACAACCGATCGTCCAGCCCTGGAGACCGGTCCTCCTGACCCAAGGCTGAGAGCACCTGGAAACACACCGAGCGGGCAAAAACACACGTGATGAGAAGATGTTCGATGGACTCCTGCTCCTGGTTGCACAAGTGACATGTCTCCTGATGAGACAAACCACGGCACGCCAACCGATCAGAGGTCTAAAACCGGTCTTGAGGATCAACCAGCTGAAGAATTTATAACGCAACGGAGCCCAGGAGTGCCAAGTAAAGCTAGCTCCTAAATCATGCTCGTGGCCTATGAAGTTGCTGTGTGTTCTTGGTGGGGTCGGTGGGAGGGCGGGTTCCTTAGCATGGATGTGCCTAAGAGTATCTCCAACAGGCGCACATGCACGGCGCGCTAATTTTTTAACGCGCAGCAGGGCGCTTGCTACAACAGGCGCTGCAAAAATAAGGCGCCGCGCTATAGCTCCAGCAGGCGCTGCAAAATCCAGCATGCGCGAGCAACCCGTACTACGATACAACACATACAAACAATATGAAACAACAAATAGATAAAATTCAAATAACATAGTTCAAGCGCAACACCACAAGCTAGTCTATACGATGCAAATAAAAATAGATAAAAACGATACTACGATGCAAATATAGTAGATTATCTCGACGATAAACTAACTACTCGATTTTGTAGTCCGACGACGGAAACGCGTCTTCCAATCGAGGATCACTGTTGTTAAAGGTCGACGCAGATCACAGTTCGCACTGCGCTATCGCCGGTGCCTTCCACGCACGCCTGTCTGCTCGATCCGCGGCTCGTTGCGCCCTTTGCGCCCAGAACTCGTTCTCGATGGCGACATCCTCCGGGAAGCACTCGCGCCACGCCACCATGGCATGCTCATCCACCTCGGCAATGAGGAGGCGGCGGTCCCACCTCCACTGGATGCAGCGGTCCTCGCTGGTGATTAGCCGTGGCGGAGGCGCGAGGTCTTTGCGCTTGCTGGGGCGCCTGCACGTCCGAGAAATTCATCTACGACCGTGGTCTCGAGAGGCACCACACCTCCGCGTCGTACGCGCAGGCGGCCTCGTGGGCGATCTCAAACGTTCCGAGACCGAGGCGTGTATTACCAGAGAGGATCTTCGCGTAATACACGTCGGAAGGGCGGGCGCGCACGTCACGGTAGCCAGAGCTGCTCCGGGCGCGTGGCGGCATGTCGGCGGCGAGGGAGGTGTGGCGGCGGCGGGGAGGGGGGGGGGGGCGTTGGAGGCGAGGAAGAAGGGCAAGGCGGGGAAGAGGGAGACGATGGAGTGGCGGTTGGTGCGCGCTTGCTTGCTGGTTTTTATAGAGCACGCTAGACGCCGTGCGCCAAAACTATCGCGCGCGTTGCCGCTTTTCCGTGCGTGTGCAAATTTTTTTGGCGCGTCGGACTTTGGTGCGCTTGCTGGAGCGCGCCAACCGGGCTTGCGCGCGCCAAACCGGAATCTTTTCCCGCGCGCGTCAAACTAGCGCGCTTGTTGGAGATGCTCTAGTGGTGGTTTGGCTCTAGCAAGAACTCGACTTCGAGGTTCAGCGCCACCACTGGCACCGCTCAATTTCAAACTGTTAGTTAAAACAACTAATATTTCTGGTAGTTTCGGCACACTGGCATAGATAAAGAAGAAGAAACTCCTCGTTCACACTGGAGCGCAATGATAGGTGAACACATAGTCATTTCTTCACCATGCCATGTGCAATCCGAGTTATAGTAGCATATATGGAGTAAAGTAAGGGGAGGTTAACAGCATATTTGACGATTTACTTTTAACTGTCTATAATTAGGGAATATTGCATGCCACTGCTTTTGTGTCTATTGTATATCTAACTGGACGCTTTTTTTAGAGCAAAGATCTGAGCCGTTATGAATTATTGAAAAACCTAGGGGCGATTGTACTAATCATGTGTGGGTATTTTGTATCATGTGCCATCTTCTCTTCCAAGTTTTGTTGCTAAGATATTGCAGTTATGTTCTAATATTGATGTATTCATATGATTTCTCAATATTTTTAAGTCACAATGTCAATGGTGTTTTCTCTGTAAAAACTGCATATGAGGTAGAATGGTTGCACAAGTACAGGGGCAGACTCAAGAGAATAACACGTCGAGTAGTACCTTAAAACCTGAAATTTGAAATCAACTTTGGAAGTTGCAAGTACCGAGGAAGATTCAGATATTTTGCTTGCATGCATTACGTGGTATAGTTCCTCTGAAATTGATACTTGCTAATAAGCATATTCCTGTAAGTGGAGAGTGTCCAATATGTCGCCAAGGGCCAGAAGATATACGACATCTCCTATTTCAGTGTGTGTTGGCGAATAACCTATGGATGAATCTGGGGCAGCTGGAGCGTGTAAACATTGCTCTATAGGTTACAGGCCGGGGTCGGCGATATTGGAGTTTCTGTCGACAGAACAAGATTCGCCATTGGAACTTATGCCAAGCATAAGCTGCAAAGAGGTCATTGCAGCAGGTTCTTGGTACATTTGATGGTTAGTCGACGACATACTATGATTCTTGCCCGTCCCCTTTCCGATGGCCGAGCTCAGTACTGGCTATTGTTGCAAATTATCAAGGATCAATCCGGAAGGCAGTAAGTGGAAGGTATAAGTGGATTAGACCTAAACTGAACTTTACTAAGCTGAATGTTGACGCCTCGTACCATTCTGATGAAGGTACGGGCGCAACAGGGGCTGTTTTGAGAGATGATAAGGGTCGCTTTATAGCAACGCAGTGCAGATTCATTCGGAATGCAGCGGAGGTGACGACAGTAGAAGCAATGGCTATGCATGACGGGCTAGCCTTCGCAAATGCTATGGGTTTCAGTAGGATTGAAGCGGAGTCTGATTCTCTTAATGTGGTGAATTATTGTCAAGGACATAACCAATGGTGGGATGCAGCAGTGGCGATCTTTGCGGAATGGATTTGGCAACGTTAATAGGAAAGATCACTTTCAAGCTTTGTTTTCATGATGCAAATTGCAGCACATGAGCTAGCTAATAAGTTCAGGTTTTATAATAAGTGTGATGATAGTTGGTCTAATTAGCCTCCTGATTTCTTAATTAGCCAAGTAGTAAGCGATGTATTCGATTTTTAAGTTAATAAAGCTAGCCATGATGGCTTTTCCTCAAAAAAAAGTTACAATGTATTATCTTTTTACATGCTTGTTTCACACGTGACTAGCATCCTTGAGGAGATAAGGGGCCAGACGGAACTACTTCATGGACAATCTTTTGCTGAACGATACATGCACGATAGCTAATCCAAGGGCCTAGGACTGTCCAGGCTTGCCAATGGATGGTCCTTGGAGTAGTGTCGTGCACATTTCGACTACCAAGTGTCGTCTGTGTGGCACTTCTCGGGGCCAGATTGCCCCTAGTTGGTCTCGTAAACTAATACTTCCTCCATTTTGAATTATAATATATTTAGGATATTTTAATATAAACTACATACATATCGAAATAAGTGAATAAACACACTAATACGCGTCTATATGCATCCAATTCAGAAAATAGTTAGAACATCTTGTAATAGGGAACGGAGGGACTAGGATTTTATTTGCTGCCATCCTTTTCTCTAGACTTGTGGGTTAGAAGATAGTTTGAGCGTTGTACTTAGTGGATTATATGACTTCACAATTGTTCGCAGTTTGTGTAAACTGAATTTACAACGTGTTGACTTTTGACCCGATGCAGCAAATTTGAGTCCTTTTACAATACAACAAATCAGTTTTGGTCAGTTTTAGTTCTATGATCGAGGGGGCCTAGATACAACAATACTACACTACAATTTGCATACTCCCTCGGATCCACATTACTTATCTTAAATTTATTCAGATACGGATGTATCTACGTGTCTAGACAAATTTGAGACAAGTAATATGAACTGGGGGTAGTAGTATAATTACGCGGGCAGGAAGGGTTTGTCAAGCACTAGGTGCCCGTCGGCCGGCCCAAACTTTTGGATTGTCTCAACCTAGCTGCAAGATACAACGATTCCTAGTCACGGATTAAGGCTTCGCTTTCCATCCAGGAACAAGTTCGTCCCCGGATCATGCGAGCACGAACGGACGAGAGCATAACGAATCGAGCGCCGCTGACCCCGCCATGGACGAGCGCCACTGACCGTGCTGCGAAATAGCTTGATGTCGTCACCATCTAGCATCTGTTGGCCGCCCTCGCCGCCGGTCGAACATGCCGTCAAGTCAACACGACGGCTATGCCCCTTGCAACAAACTCACCTCGCGTAGCTCGCCGCTGCTCCCTGTTCATGGTTGCAGCATACCCAAATCCGACCATCGCCATAGCTAGCAGCTGACTGTCTCCCCGCTCCAGTACCATGTGCTTCCCCTCGCAGCCATGGTTGTAGCACCCCGCAGCCGATCATAGCATCCAACACAATGGTACCAACATCTCATGTCGTCGTTGTATCGTTCTGTAACCGTCTCCAGCAAATTTATCTCGTGGTTGTAGCATCTGTGCAAAATGGTTCCAGCTTCTGCCAAAGTGGTTATAGCATCTATGCAAAATAGTTCCAGCTTCTACCAAAATGGTTGTAGCATCTAATGTAGGGAGTTACGGTCTTTCCACGCTTTCACCGATGAGAATTCCAGGAAAAAAATGCCGATCGCAGCTTCGATGGAAGTAGGTTCCAGCAAAACAAAACGCCGGTTGCAGCTCCGACAGAAGCCAGTCCCAGCAAAAAAAAAAAAAAATTGTAGCTCCCTACCGGCAGCAGCACCGTCTGCTGTCTTTCCAGCTCCTTCACTGGATGGTTGCAGCAAAAATTGATGCTAGTTCCGTCGACTCACCGGCTCGGTTCCAACATTTGTGATGCATGGTTCCAACAACACGAATTGCAGCTCCCAGCACCACGACTCGCCGTTTCCAACACTACAAACTTGCTGGTTCAAGCCGGCTCCCGGTTGCAGCTTTGGTCCATGTTGCCGCTGGCACCGGAGAAGCTTGTTGCAGCACGCCCGCTGGAGTTCCAGCACCTCTCATCTCGCGTCGCATGTAGCACGGATGCCCCGATGGTCCTAGTATAACAAGCCAGCTGGACGGCACGACGGTGGCTGGCGGCTAAGACGGGAGATAGGAGAGTTGGAGGAGAGGAGGGGAACGACCAGAGGAAGGCATGATGGGGCCCTACCAACAGCGGTTTGCGACTGCAAGGCCGTGACGGGGTTGGTCATCGGGACTTGGAATTTACTGAGACAGACACTTGGGTCCACATGTCATAACACAGAACTTAACAGTTTTTTTAGGGTTGTAGAACTTAACAGTTAACCAAACAGAGTTCACATTGTGGTGCCATGCGGACCTAACCAGTGGGCCAGCGCTGTCATAATTGGGTTTAATTTGGTCCAATCAGTCATTAACTTAAACTGGTAGTTTTTAGGAAAAAATAAGGACCAACCTGGTAGTTTATAGGCAAAATTTGTCAAATGGTAGTTCGGTGGGATACATGAGTCGAATGTCCAGAAAAAGAATAATCATCGAGCTCTTCTTCTCCTTTCAGTGACCCACCGATTCGATTTACCTACGATATATCCCGGTCCGTGATGGATCCGTCTACACAATATTTTCTTCTCGTTCCATGCTAATAGCTTCTTCATCTACCTGTAAGGGCTGCTTTTTTTTTTTTAACAAACAAATCTCAGGTGCCATCCTACCTGTCAACCTGAGGCAACGTTCTGCAGCTTGTCCGTCGACCTGTAAGCAAGCCTCACGCTAGCTCCACACGAGCACAACAAAGTGGGCGATGCCATATAGCGCTCGTTGCGAGCTATACGAGCCAGTCACCCACGTCGTTCCTTGGTGGGCAGCTTGCTGTTCCACTCGTTCGGCCCGCTCGTTATTTTTTCTCTCTCGCTCTTTATTGCTGGCTCGCGAAAACAATGGCTACCGGTTTTTTAGTTTTAATTTGCTTTTGTGAAAATAAAAAATGTTCGTGAATTGAAAAAATGTTCACAAATTTGGAAAAAAATATTCATGAATTTGAAAGCACTTCTCAATTGTATTTTTTAATAAAAATCGGTAAAAATATTCACTAATTTAATAAACAATTTAATTTTTTTTTGCTGAATAAGAAAAGGTTCAGGAATTCATAAATGTTCATGGATTTCATCCTAACAAATTTTTTAAAAAAACTATCATTTTAAAAGTGTGCAAAAATGTAAAAATGCTCATGACCTGAAAAGATGGTGAAAGGTTTGAAAATGTCATGAATTTCAAAACAATCGTTCCCATGCTAAAAAATTCAAAAAATTCAAAAAATAAAATAAAAATGAGAAGTAAAATGAAATAAAAGAAGGCAAATAGCCGACACAAGGAACAAAACCGGTAGACAAAACACATGAAGAAAGAATAGAAACAAATTTATGGAACCTTCCAAAAACCAAAAACCGATGGAAGGTTCCTAGAACCGGACATACATGTTGAATTACTATGTATTAAAGTTTGCTGAAACTATCTGTCCAAATCACCCGTTAGTCGTAAAGGTAATGGGTCGCCCTAGTTGCGCCCTAGTTGCCATTTGCAGGTAAACAAGCAGTATCGTTTTGCTCGTAGTGTCCCTATGTATATCATTCAGTGAGCTCCTATCTGCGTGTTTTGTGGCGAATAGCAACCCGACGCACACACAGACAGCAAACTGGGCAGGCACGACAACTTGAGCACACTACAAATTCCAAAAGTTAGTGTGATCGCTGGGGGTCGAACATGGGACATCTAGTTCTCACACTCATTAGCCTAGTCTTAAGAACTATAAGCGGCCATAGATTTGAATGTTTATTGAAATTTGGACCATGTTCTTTGAAACATGATTTTTTTTGAATAATTTGAACAAAATATTGAAAATATGAACAATCTTGAAACATTGCAACAAATTATGAAAAAACAAGATTATTTTCTAAATCATGGATGATTTTGGAAAATATGAGTAAATTTTAAGACTACAAATTTTCTTAAAATGAAACATAATTCAAATTCAGAACAATTTTCGAACACAAACAATCTTTACAAAACGAAAAACTTGGGAAATTGGAACACATTTTGAAATTCTGAACCAATTTAAGAAAATGAGAAATTATTTTGAAATTACGATCAATTTTTTAAAACATGAACAAATTTTGAAAATTAAGTTTTTTCTAAAGCACAAACAAATTTCCAAATTATGAAAGTTTTATGAAATTGCGATTTTCTATTAAAAATACAGAAAATATTATGAAACTTCAAATTATTTGGAAAAAATGAAAAAAAAAATCGGAACATTTATTTAAAAATATGAACAAAAAATTGAAAGACTTCGATTATTTTGGAAAACATAAACAAATATTAAAATTCCAAAAAAATTCACAAAAATGCGAAGAATATTTTAAAACGTGATTTTTTTAGAATATTCGAACATTTTGTGTAAAAGATGAAGAAATTTTAAATATGTTGCTTTTTTGTAGTTTGTGATTTTTCTTAAAAAGGAAAAAAATCGAAAACAAACTTGAAAATACAAAAGGAAAAAAAATAAATAGAAACAGAAAACGAAACCAAAAAAAGAAACAGAAAAAGGTGACCAAGAAAGAAAACTGGAATACCGGTATATAAAAACAAAAAACCGCTGTAGGTAAAGGTTCCGAGAACCCGGCTGCCTCGCTGTGGGAAAGTGGCCCGGGCCAAGTCTCAGGGTCGAGGATCTCCTATGCGAATGCTCAGCAGTTTTACGCATCAAGCGTCAAATAGGAGTTTGCTATCATTTGGGCCACACAGCCGAAAATGCTGTACCGCGCCTACTGCAAGCCGGGAGAGTTTTCTAAATTTGCTGCTGGTTTTCCCAGTTCCGGTCTTGTACGTTTTTGTCCTGTTTAAGGGTATTTGTTTTGTTTTTTATCCGGTTTCGATGTTTCTTCTTTGATATTTTTTTCTAGTTTGCTTTAATTATTTTTGTTTTTATCTTTTCTCCTATAGATTTTTTGTTTGAAATTTTCTATCTTGTTTTATGTATAAGGGCTTTGGTGTGATGTATGTAGCAAACCTTCAGCACTGGTCGACCTGGCCCGGACAGCGTCCCGGCCTTATTCTACCATCTGCACTGGTCGTTGGTGGAGGCTGAGGTTTGCAAGGTGATCCATGCATTTTTATTAGGAGGTGTTGTTCCTGATGGTTTTAATGACATTGTTCTTGTGCTTACTCCTAAAGTCAAAAACCAGGGGCTCATTTCATTGTTTCAGCTATCAGTTCATGTAATGTGTTTATAAGATCGTTGCGAAGGTATGATGTCGCTTGAAGCTACGTCGGTATTTCCCCAAAGAGGAAGGGATGATGCAGCACAACAGCGGTAGGTATTTTCCTCAGATGTGAAATCAAGGTTATCGAACCAGTAGGAGAACCAAGCAACACAACATAAACAACACCTGCACACAAATACAGATACTCGCAACCCGACGTGCAAAAGGGGTTGTCAATCCCTTTCGGGTAACGGCGCCAGAAATTGATACGTAGACGGGAGAAAGTTGTAAATATTGATAGATCGAACGCCAAATAAAATAAACTGTAGCAAGATATTTTTGTTTTTTAGTTTGGTAGATCTGAAAATAAAAGGTAAATAAAATAGATCGCAAAGGCAAATAATATGAGAAAGAGACCCGGGGGCCGTAGGTTTCACTAGCGGCTTCTCTCGAGAAAAATAGCAAACGGTGGGTAAACAGATTACTGTTGGACAATTGATAGAAATTCAAATAATCATAATGATATCCAGGCAATGATCATTACATAGGCATCACGTCCAAGATTAGTAGACCGACTCCTGCCCGCATCTACTATTATTACTCCATACATCGACCGTTATCCAACATGCATCTAGTGTATTAAGTTCATGGAGAAATGGAGTAATGCAATAAGAACGATGACATGATGTAGACAAGATCTATCTATGTAGAGATAGACTCTCGTTTTATCCTTAGTAGCAACGATACGTACGTGTCGGTTCCCCTTCTGTCACTGGGATCAAGCACTGTAAGATCGAACCCACTACAAAGCACATCTTCCCATTGAAAGATAAATAGATCAAGTTGGCCAAACAAAACCCAAATATTGGAGAAGAAATACGAGGCTATAAGCAATCATGCATAAAAGTGATCAAAGAAACTCAAATACTTTCATGGATATAAAAAGATAGATCTAATCATAAACTCAAAGTTCCTTCGATCCCAACAAACACACCGCAAAAAGAGTTACATCATATGGATCTCCAAGAGACCATTGTATTGACAATTAAACGAGAGAGAGGAAGCCATCTAGCTACAAACTACGGACCTGAAGGTCTACAAAGAACTACTCACGCATCATCGGAGAGGCACCAATGGAGGTGGTGAACCCCATCCGTGGTGGTGTCTAGATTGGATCTGGTGGTTCTGGACTCTGCGGTAGCTGGAATTGATTTTCGTTGACTCCTCTAGGGTTTCTGGAATATTAGGGTATTTATAGAACAAAGAGGCAATCCGGGGGGCACCCGAGGTGGGCACAACCCACAAGGGCGCGCCTGGACCTCCTGGCGTGCCCTGGTGGGTTGTGCTCTCCTTGGAGCACCCCCCAGGTGTAGCCTTGGCCCATTAGGTGTCTTCAGGTCCATAAAAAATCTCCGAAAAGTTTTGTGGCATTTGGAATCCATTTGGTATTGATTTTCTGCGATGTAAACAACATGCAAAAAACAGCAACTGGCACTTGGCACTATATTAATAGGTTAGTACCAAAAAATGATAAAAAATGACTATAAAATGATTATAAAACATCCAAGATTGATAATATAACAGCATGGAACAATAAAAAATTATAGATACGTTGGAGACGTATCAGCATCCCCAGGCTTAACTCCTACTCGTCCTCAAGTAGGTAAGTGATAAAAACAGATTTTTTGATGTGGAATGCTACCTAACATGTCATATCATATTATTTTCTTTATAGCATGGACATTTGGACTTTTATGTTGTTCAAAGCAATAGTCTAGTTTTGACATGATAACTTAAATGCTCGAGCATATCAACAAGCAACCATGTTTTCCAAAATATCAACGCTAAAATAAGTTATCCCTAGCCCATCATGCTCAATCATCGATCCATTCATGAAACACACTCGCATATTAACTACATCCAATGCTCAAGTACGATCATAGTGCCTCCTAGTTGGTGCTTTTGTAAGAGAAGATGGAGACTTAAATTCAAAATAACAATTGCATAAAGTAAAAGAAAGGCCCTTCGCAGAGGGAAGTAGGGATTTGTAGAGGTGCCAGAGCTCAAAGCGAAAAAATTATAGATAAAAACATTTTCGGAGGTGTGTCCTTCCCACCAACGAAAACGACTTAGAGTTCCCAACACTTTCCATGCTAGATATATCATAGGGGGTTCCCAAACAGGAAAACAAGTTTATTCCTTTTTCCACCATACTTTCACTTTCCATGGCTAGCAGTATCCACGGTTGCCCTCCATACCAACACTTCCAATGAATTTATTATTTGACAATATAAAGTAAATTTATTTTTCATTTCAGGACCGGGCATCCCTAATACCTTTGCCTTACTCTCGCGCAATGACAAGTGAATAAACACTCATCGTGAGAATAACACATCTAGCATGGAAAATATTTGCCGCCCCTCACCGCTCCGCGAGCGAAACAAACACACAAAAGAGTTTATTTTGAAAATTAGAGATGGCACATACAAATTTGCTTAGAACGGCGAAAGAATACCACATATAGGTAGATATAGTGGGCTCATGTGGAAAAACTGGTCTAAAGGTTTTTGGATGCACAAGTAGTGATCATACTTAGTGCAAAATGAAGGCTAGTAAAAGATTGAGAAGCGACCAACCAAGAAATGAATAATCTCATAAGCGAGCATTAAGCATAATTAACATCGAATAATGCACCACAAGTAGGATATAATTTCATTGCATAATTATTGACTTTCGTGCTTGCATAGGGAATCACAAACCTTAACACCAATATTCTTACTAAAACATAATTACACATCAACATAACTCACATATCACATCATCATATCTCAAAACTATTACTAAGAATCAAGTTTATTTTGTCCAATGATCTTCATGAAAGTTTTTATTATATCCTTCTTGGCTATCTATCACTTTGGGGCTAATTTTCATGTGTTGCTTTTGAAAAGCTCAAACAAATATAAGTGAAGATCATCAGCGTAATTTTTCTTTCTCTCAAATTAATTTAAGTGAAGAAAGAGAGAATTTCTTAAAAATTTTACTAACTCTCAGATAAATCTAAGTTAAGCAAGAGAGCATTTCTTCAAAAATACTAAATCACACCGTGCTCAAAAAGATATAAGTGAAGCACTAGAGCAAATCCGCAGCTCATAAAAAATTAAGTGAAGCATAGAGAGCAATTCTAACAAGTCATGACATAATTTTGGCTCTCTCAAATAGGTGTGTCCAGCAAGGAATCAAGACTTAAAACACAAAATAAAATAGGCAAAGACTCATATCATACAAGACACTCTAAGCAAAACACATAGTATGTGACGAATAAAAATATAGCTTCGAGTAAAATGCCGATGGTTGTTAGAAGAAAGAGGGGATGCCACTCGGGGGCACCCCCAAGCTTAGTTGCTTGATCTCTTTTGAATAATAGCTTGGGATGCCGGGGCATCCCCAAGCTTAGGCTCTTCTTACTCCTTATTCCTTCATCCATCGTAAAATAACCCAAAACATGAAAACTTCAATCACATAAAACTCTACAAAACCTTCGCGAGATCCGTTAGTATAAGAAAATAAGTCACTACTATAAGTACTATATCAAACCAATTCATATTTTGTTTTTGCATTATATCTACTGTATTTCAACTTTTCTATGACAAAAACTCATCAAAGAAAACCATAGAGCCATTAAAATAAGCACACAACACAAAGAAACCAGAATCTGTCTAAAATAGAATAGTCTGTAGTAATCTGACTATTTCGAATACTTCTGTAACTCCAAAATTTCTAAAACATTAGGACGGCCTGAGCAATTTGTATATTATCTATTGCAAAAGTAATGGGTATTTTATCGCTCTCTTGTTAAAAATGAGAATTATTTTCACGAGCGCAAAAGTTTCTGTTTTTTCAGCAAGATCAAACAACTATCACACAAGAAGATCCTAAAGGCTTTACTTAGCACAAACACTAATTAAACCATAAAAATCACAATCATAATAGTAGCATAATTGTGCTAACACTCAAAAACAAGAAGCAAAAAGAAAAAATAAATTTTATTCATTGGGTTGCCTCCCAACAAGCGCTATAGTTTTACGCCCTTAGCTAGGCATAAAGCAAGGATCTAAGTTTTGTCATCTTTTTTTCGAGATCCATAAGATGCCCTCATGATTGTTTCATATGGTGGCCTAATTCTTCTTCTAGGGAAGTGTTCCATACCCTTCCTCAAAGGAAATTGGAAGTTAATATTGCCTTCTTTCATATCAATCATGACACCGATAGTGCGTAAAAACGGTCTACCAAGAATAATTGGACAAGATGGATTGTAATAAATATCAATAATAATAAAATCTATGGGCACATAATTACTATTTGCAAGAATAAGAACATCATTAATTATTCCCATAGGCTTTTTAATAGTAGAATACGTCAAGTGCAGATTTAAAGAACATGATTCAATATCGGTAAGACCAAGCACATCACATAAAGATTTCGGAATAGTAGAAACACTAGCACCCAAGTCACACAAAGCAAAGCACTCATAATTTTTAATCTTGATTTTGATAGTAGGTTCCCATTCATCATGCATTTTTCTAGGAATTAAAACTTCTAATTCCAACTTTTCTTCAAGAGCTTTCATCATAGCATCAACAATATGTTTAGTAAAAGCTTTATGTTTTCATAAGCATGGGGTTAATTTATCATGGATTGCAACAAAGAAATACAATCAATCAAAGAGCAACTATCATAATTAAAGTCTTTGTAATCCAAAAGAGTGGGCACATCACTAGCTAAAGTTTTGACCTCTTTAAACCCACTTTTATTAATTTTCTCAACAAGATTTTCACCCTCCGAATCATCGGGACGCGTTCTAACTAAAGTTGACTCTTCTCTAGTCCCTTTTTCATCAACCTTAACTTTACTAAACAAGGAATCAGTATAAGAAAGACCAATCATTTTAAGATCTTCATCACTTTTGCGAAAGTAATCGCTAGAAAATGCTTTTTCTAAAAAATCTTTTAGCTCTAAGCATAGCGGTTATTTTCTTACTTTAATCCATAGGAACATAAAGAGATTTAATTGATTCATGAACCTTAGGCACACAAATTTTCATCTTGAGATTTTCCACACCATGAGAAATTCTATCAACACTTATAGACAAATCATCAATATTATTCAACTTTTCTTCTATGGTAGTGTTGATTTTTTTTGCGTGTTGATAAATTCTTTAATATTATTCTCAAGATCAGAGGTGTTCCTATTATTATGAGATTTATTTCCATAGGAATTACCATAATTATTAGAGGAATTACTAGGAAAAGGCCTAGGATTAAAATTACGTCTATAAGCATTGTTATTGAAATTATTTTGAGAGATAAAATTCACATCTACGGCATCACTAGTTTTCTCAATCAAGGTAGACAAAGGCATGTCATTAAAATCAACAGGAGCACTTTTACTAGCAACCAATTTCATAAGAGCATCAACTTTTTCACTCAAAGAGTAAATTTCCTCAGCCGAATTGACTTTTTTACTAGTAGGAGCTCTTTCGGTATGCCATTGTGAATAATTTGCCATGATATTATCAAGAAATTTGGTGGCTTCACACAAAGTAGTTTCCATAAAAGTACCACCCGCGGCGGAATCTAAAAGATTACGAGAAACAAAATTCAACCCCACGTAAATTTTTTGTATGATCATCCAAAGATTTAACCCATGAGTTGGGAAATTCCTTAGCATCATTTTCATCCTTCCTCAAGATTGTGCAACATGCTCATGTTCAAGTTGCTTGAGATTCATGATCTGGTTTCTAAGGGAAATAATTTTTGCGGGAAAAAAATACTTAGTGATAAAAGCATCTTTGCACTTATTCCAAGAATCAATACTATTGCGAGGCAAAGAAGAGAACCAATTTTTTGCAGAACCACGCAAAGAAAACAGAAATAATTTCATCTTCACAACATCATTGTCCACATCTTTTTTCTTTTGCATATCACATAATTCCAAGAAGGTATTAAGATGGGACACAACATCCTCATTAAGAGTACCGGAAAATTGATCTTTCATAACAAGATTCA
The DNA here is from genome assembly GCF_018294505.1 of Triticum aestivum. NCBI lineage: Eukaryota > Viridiplantae > Streptophyta > Magnoliopsida > Poales > Poaceae > Triticum > Triticum aestivum. Next base: position 537,605,697 of record NC_057794.1, read on the forward strand.
GCAAAGTAGTATTAATATCTCAAGACTCCGCACTAGTGGCGGGAGGAGCAAGTGGGGTGCTAATAAAATCATTGTTGTTGGTATTTGAGAAATCACACAACTTGGTGTTCTCTTGAGTCATGATGACTACAAAACAAGATTGCACTAAAAAACAAATCCGGCAAGAAAACGGCAAACGAAAAAGAGAGGCGAATAAAATGCCAATTTTTTATGAAGTGGGGGAGAGGAAAACGAGAGGCAAATGGAAAATAATGTAAATTGTGAGGAGATGAGATTTGTGATTAGGAACCTGGTATATATTGAGGATCCTTGCGGACAACGGCGCCAGAAATTGGCGAGTTGTTGGGAGAATATCTTGACTTGATGTTCCCTGGGAACGGCGCCAAAAATTCCTTTTGATGTCGCTTGAAGCTACATCGGTATTTCCCCAAAGAGGAAGGGATGATGCAACATAACGGCGGTAGGTATTTCCCTCAGATGTGAAACCAAGGTTATCGAACCAGTAAGAGAACCAAGCAACACAACGTAAACAACACCTGCACACAAATAACAAATACTCGCAACCCGACGTGTAAAAGGGGTTGTCAATCCCTTTCGGGTAACGGCGCCAGAAATTGGCACGTGGACAGGAGAAAGTTGTAAATATTGATAGATTGAACGCCAAATAAAATAAATTGCAGCACGGTATTTTTGTATTCTTAGTTTAGTAGATCTGAAAACAAAAGACAAATAAAATAGATCGCAAAGGCAAATAATATGAGAAAGAGACCCGGGGGCCGTAGGTTTCACTAGTGGCTTCTCTAGAGAAAAATAGCAAATGGTGGGTAAACAAATTACTATTGGGCAATTGATAGAACTTCAAATAATCATGACGATATCCAGGCAATGATCATTACATAGGCATCACATCCAAGATTAGTAGACCGACTCCTACCTGCATCTACTACTATTACTCCACACATCGACCGCTATCCGGCATGCATCTAGTGTATTAAGTTCATGGAGAAACAGAGTAATGCAATAAGAACTATGACATGATGTAGACAAGATATATCTATGTAGAGATAGACCCCATCGTTTTATCCTTAGTAGCAACGATACATATGTGTCGGTTCCCCTTCTATCACTGGGATCAAGCACCGTAAGATCGAACCCACTACGAAGCACCTCTTCCCATTGAAAGATAAATAGATCAAGTTGGCCAAACAAAACCCAAATAGCGGAGAAGAAATACGAGGCTATAAGCAATCATGCATAAAAGAGATCAAAGAAACTCAAATACTTTCATGGATAAAAAAGATAGATCTGATCATAAACTCAAAGTTCGTCCAATCCCAACAAACACACCGTAAAAAGAGTTACATCATATGGATCTCCAAGAGACCATTGTATTGAGAATCAAACGAGAGAGAGGAAGCCATCTAGCTACTAACTACGGACCCGAAGGTCTACAAAGAACTACTCACGCATCATTGGAGAGGCACCAATGGAGGTGGTGAACCCCATCCGTGATGGTGTCTAGATTGGATCTGGTGGTTCTAGACTCTGCGGTGGCTGGAATTGATTTTCCTTGACTCCTCTAGGGTTTCTGGAATATTGAGGTATTTATAGAGAAAAGAGGCGGTCTGAGGGGCACCCGAGGTGGGCACAACCCACCAGGGCACGCCTGGGCGTGAACCCCATCCGTGATGGTGTCTAGATTGGATCTGGTGGTTCTAGACTCTGCGGTGGTTGGAATTGATTTTCCTTGACTCCTCTAGGGTTTCTGGAATATTGGGGTATTTATAGAGAAAAGAGGCGGTCCGAGGGGCACCCGAGGTGGGCACAACCCACAGGGCACGCCTGGGCCTCCTGGCGTGCCCTGGTGGGTTGTGCTCTCCTCGGGGGACCCCCAGGCGCAGTCTTGGCCCATTAGGTGTCTTCTGGTCCATCAAAATTATTCGTAAAGTTCCATCGCATTTGGACTCCGTTTGGTATTGATTTTCTGCGATGTAAAAAACATGCAAAAAATAGCAGCTGGCACCTGGCACTATGTCAATTGGTTAGTACCAAAAATGATATAAAATGATTATAAAACATCCAAAATTGAGAATATAACAGCATGGAACAATCAAAAATTATAGATACGTTGGAGACGTATCAAGGTACTTGCGAAGCGGCTAAAAGGGTTTCTTCCAATTTTAAGTTCTAAAGAGCAGAGTTCCTTCAGTCCGGGCGGGCTTATCACGAATAATGTGTAGGTTGTGTATAAGTGTGTTCATGCCATCAGGAGAAGGAAGAGAAAAGAAGCTACTATGTGCAGTCAAATTAGATATGATGAAAGCTTACGACCGGGTGGAGTGGATTTTTCTTGAACAAATGATGTTTAAGTTCGGATTTTATCATAAATGGACGACCATGATTATGAGATGTGTTACTTATACACGGTTTGCGATATTTCAGTTTTGAGCGGAAGGTGCACTCTATTGTGTGGGATAAGATGTGCATGAGGAAGCATGAAGGAGGTACCAGCTTCCGAAATTTTGAGGCCTTTAATCAAGCGCTACTAGCAAAACAAGCATTATGGTTCTAAATTCTCTATGTGCCCGAGTCCTCAAAGCCAGATACTTCAAAGGCACTCACATCATATATCCAGCAGGCTGGTCATACACTTGGAGAAGCATTATGCATGGTAAGGATCTTCTTTGCCATGGGCTCATTTGGTGTGTTGGAGATGGTACAAATATAAATAGATTCCACGATAATTGGATACCTAGAGATGGATATATATGTGCTTGTATCTTGGCGTAAATTTGGGGACGAAGACGACCTCGAAGGCGCGAAGCAGGAGCAGGTGCTCTTGGACGCATCATCCCGTGCCACTAGGCGCGAGGTTGAAGACGGGGTTGCCCCTTAGGTGGGTTGAGTTGCATAGTGCTGGGCTACTAGGTAAGTTCTCTTCTCTATCTTATTTCTGTCCTTTCCTTTTCTATTTGAATCTATGTTGAATTTATTTTAGATCAAAACATTGGTAAAACCATCTCGAAAAGTAAGTGTGAATTTAACGGGTTTTTACAAAACCACATACATTTTTACTCTGATGGGAGTACCTGAAATGTTGGCCCACTAACATCCCCTGAGCATTCCCCCTCCACACACCACCGTACTGAACGATGTGGTTTAATCCCACATCACCGCACAAGAGGCTCACCGGCCATCTTGAATCGCCAAGAGGACCAGATGCAATAAAATACTTATATTATAATAGGAACATCAATGCCCTCTTTGTGAAGGAGATGATCTGATACTTGATCATCTCTTTCACAAAGTAAGAATGGATCGTCTTACTATAATATTTTTTCTACATGTGGCATAATTTTTCACAATTAATCTGAACAAACTAGAACATAGTACTATTATTTTTCACTTCAACACTACTATTATTTTTCATTTTCAAGAATATAAAAAAAAATCAAATTTAGCACAACCATGGGTGTTGCCATTGTGAACAATGTTTCCATAGGGATTATAATTTGTTTGGAATAAAAAACATTATTTCCATTTTCAAGTTCCAGAGAGGGCTTTTTTGTGAAGGAAGTTCCTGAAATAAGTTATAAATTGGGTATTTTTATTTTTCATAGAAAGTAGACCACATTGGAAGGCTAGTGATCAAGTTTCATGAATTTCAGAGTACTATTGCTACATTTTAATGATTTATCGGATTTCATGTGAATCATGAGAACTTGCTCAAATTTGAACTACAAGTGTGATGTAGTTTGGTCTTGAAAATTGACAAAAATCCTTTTGTGCTCTAATGTTGGTGGTGCGTCTACTTGGCACATCCAAAGTTGAAATTCCAAACCATTTGGTATGAATTGACAACATTGTAAGTTTCACCCATTTTGAAAAAAATAAAAGAAAATGAAAAAAGCCTCAAAAAATTGAAATCCTTGTGCAGGAAGCCCTCTTGAGTGCACTAGTAAGTGGAAAAAAAATCATAAACTTGCAATACCACAAGTTTTAAAAAAAGTCTTCACAAAAATGGCGTCTCTAGTATGAAGTTGCATGGATTTCAAGGCATATGCCCATGGCCCTAGCTACTTCCATGGCATAGTCCATGATAACAAGTTAAAATTTGGCAAAGCCATGGGTGTTACCATTGTGAACAATTTTTCCATAGGGATAATTTTTTGGAATAAAAAATATTATTTCCATTTTTCAAGTGCTAGAAAGGGCTTTTTTGTGAAGGAAGTTCGTGAAATAAGTTATACAATTGGGTCTCTCTATTTTGCATAGAAAGTAGACCACATTGGAAGGACACTGACAAATTTTCATGAATTTTAGAGTACTATTACTATATTTCAATGATTTACCAAATTTCTAGTGAATTATGAGAACTTGCTCAAATTTGACCTAAAATTGTGATGTAGTATGGTCCTGAAAATTCACAAAAATCATTTTATGCTCTAATGTTGGTGGTGCATCCACTTGGCACAACCAAAGTTGAAATTCCAAACCATTTGGTATGAATTGACAACATTGCAAGTTTCACCCTGCCGGTGTCAAAACCGGCGGATCTCGGGTAGGGGGTCCCGAACTGTGCGTCTAGGCCAGATGGTAACAGGAGGCAGGGAACACGATGTTTTACCCAGGTTCGGGCCCTCTTGATGGAGGTAAAACCCTACATCCTGCTTGATTAATATTGATGATATGGGTAGTACAAGAGTAGATCTACCACGAGATCAAGGAGGCTAAACCCTAGAAGCTAGCCTATGGTATGATTGTTGTATATGGAGTTGATTGCCTACGGACTACAACCCTCCGGTTTATATAGACACCGGATAGGGTTAGGGTTACACAGAGTCGGTTACAATGGTAGGAGATCTTGAATATCCGCATCGCCAAGCTTGCCTTCCACGCCAAGGAAAGTCCCATCCGGACACGGGACGAAGTCTTCAATCTTGTATCTTCATAGTCCAGGAGTCTGGCTGAAGGTATAGTCCGGCTACCCGAACACCCCCTAATCCAAGACTCCCTCAGTAGCCCCTGAACTAGGCTTCAATGACGACGAGTCCGGCGCGCAGATTGTCTTCGGCATTGCAAGGCGGGTTCCTCCTCCAAGTCCTTCATAGAAGATTGTAAACACCAAGAGTAGTGTCCGGCTCTCCAAAATATGCTTCCACATATTGCCATAGAGAGAATGATATAAACACAAATCAAATCTGCTGACGTATTCTGCAGTGCGTCATCACACTACGGCCAAGTCCTTTACTCGAATCGTTTTTACTTTTCCACCTCAGCATGTTTTGCGAGGCGGTTTCCTTGGCACGTCTTGTCAAAGCAGAGATCGTGTACCCTCCTTATGGGATTCTCATCAATACGGACGTGGGTAACCCAACCGCGCCATTTATCACGGCGCTTGGGAGGCAAGCGAGTTTTACTAGGCTGGTGGGGACGCACAACCGCATCCGCCCATATAAGGGGATAAGGATCCACCTTTTTACCTACGCCTTCTTCCTCCTTTGCCTATCCATCTCCTGCGCACCCGAGCTCCAGCGCCCAAGCCCACACTTCCCACCTCAACCTTCTCCAGCAATGTCCGGAGCGGGAGGCAAGTGGATGGTCTCCTCCGCTACGGAGGGCCAAGTCAAGAAGCTAAGGAAGGCTGGATACCTTTCTAAGGATATCGCGCACCGGCTTCCCGAAAAGGGGCAGCTTCTCCCCACCCCAAGGCCCCATGAGATGGTAGTATTTCTTCCCCACTTCCTCCCCGGACTGGGTTTTCCACTCCACCCATTTGTCCGGGGCCTCATGTTCTACTATGGCATGGATTTCCACGATCTGGCCCCGAACTTCATCCTCAACATCTCGGCGTTTATCGTCGTGTGCGAGGCTTTCCTCCGCGTCCGCCCTCATTTCGGCCTCTGGCTCAAGACCTTCAACGTCAAGCCCAAGGTGGTGCGCGGCAGCCAGACGGAGTGCGGAGGCGCCATGGCGGGTAAGATGGCCAACGTCCTATGGTTCGAGGGCTCTTTTGTGGAGACCCTAAAGGGGTGGCAATCCGGGTGGTTTTACATCACCGAGCCACGCGATCCGAACTGGATCGCAGCCCCCGAGTTCCGATCCGGACCCCCCACGCGGCTTATGTCCTGGAAAGAGACGGGCCTGTCGTGGGGTGACACAAAAGAGGTGACCGGATTGCAAACATGCATCCAGTCCCTGGTGAACAAGCCAATCCGGCTTGTTAATGTAATCCAGGTTATGCTCGTCCGCTGGATCCTCCCGTGCCAACAACGGGATTTTAATCTGTGGGAGTTCGACCCGGCGCAGCACCAAATCCTTAGCAGACTCTTCGACACGACGTACGAAGATGCCTGGAAGGTGCTATTCAAGGGCGCCGAGGCTCCCGCATCCGCTTCCGAGGACCGCGGATACAGCTCGCAGCGTCACGCTAGCGAGGTAAGCTATCTTCACCTTTTACAGGATGTTAAGCTTTTTTCATAGTTTGACTCTATGCGGGATCTAAACTCCCTTACCTTTGACAGGCTTGGCGAGCGATATCCGGACCGATTAACTGTCCGGCTCCGCTGCCCGAAGACCCAGCCCCAGCTCTACTAGTGAAGCTGCTGGTTCCGGCGCCTTATGTGGTGCCGGAGAAGAAGGCCAAGAAGAAGAAGACCACAGGGACTCGAAAGAGTGCCCACAACGTGGTGGTGTCGGACTCGTCATCCGACGAGTCCGAGACGCCCTCTTCCAGTGAAAACGTGGAGGAGGAAGAAGAAAACTCTCCTCCCCCCAGCGGAGGGAGGAGAGAAGAGGAAGGCCGCCCCAATGGGGGAGGCCGAGGGGTCTAGGAAAAGGAAGACCCCTCTGCCGGACTACGCCCCCAACGCCGAAGAGGGCAAAGAGGAGTGGCCAAACAGGGCCAAGCGTCCGGCGAAATCGTAAGTTTGGATATCAGAATAACTCATGATGTTCCTTTGTTGCACAGCTTTCCCTAATGTCGAATGTAATTATGCAGTCCGCCGCGGGCCAAATTCGACGAATCGTTGGGCGGCTCCCTGGACTCATCGGACGTGAACTCAGTTCCGCCCGCTGTCTCCCCCCGCACTCCAGACGACGCCGAAGTGGCGTCGCGACAAGCTCCGGGGCAGGAGGAGGTGGTCCCGGAGGAGCCGCAAGGCAACCTCCCGGACTCCAGGAGTGAAGGGGATAAGGCCCCCCAGGGCTCCAAGTCTGGCTTTGTGCCAGACACCGCGCCGACATCTTCCACAGTTCCGGACCGCGGTAGGCGAAATCCTTCCAAGAGGAGCAAGCCTTCTGAGCTGGCGGCCTCCATCCAACCGGAGGTGCCGGACAATCTGCTAGAGGTGCTTGACGGCGCCTCCATCGACGAGGGGCACCGTACTATTATGAGTACGGTGATCCAGAAGGTTTAGTCCACCAAGAGCGGACTGACTAAAGCTTGCGCTAGCCTTCTAATAGGCTTCGAGGTAAGTGAAAATATGTAAAAATATTACCGCATAGACAGTAGCCCCTGATGCTCTGTTTGGCGTTCGGAAAGAAAAGCCGAATAGAGGATCTATTAAATTTCGCAGGAGTCTAACAAAAAAAGAGTCAATATGCGTATGCAAGCTTCGCTGCTATCCACCGCCACACTGACTGCGGAGGTGGGTGTCCTGAAGCAGGACTTCGAGCAGACCGAGCAAGAGCTCGGCCTTGCCAAGCGGCGGCTCGAGGAGAAAGAAGGTAAGAAATACCTTACAGAAAAGGTGCCTATAGAAAGGCGTGATTGCAAAAAAGATAACAAGATTGTACTGCTTATTGTAGGGGCCACGACTGAAGTGATGATCCTTAAGCAGGCGTTGTCTGAGGCCGAAAAGAAAACGGCCACGGAGCGCGCCGAGCGAGACAGACTTGGGGCTCAGGTCGACGAGGTGCAGCAAGAGCTTCAGGCTCTCATGAAAAAACATGAGAGTTTGGAGCTTGAGTCAAAGGCGCAAGCATCCGAGCTCGCGATGGCCCTTGAGACTGCCAAGTCTGCCAAGGCCGAAGCCCAAAAGGCCCTCCGAGAGTTGGAGGAGATGAGGAAGATAGCAGCGGGTAAGGCATTCTTTATGCAAAGCAGAAATATAAAAGTAAACTACTTGTTACTTACCCGAATCCGGAGCTCTCCAGGGGCATTCGCAGATCTTCTCCGCAGCGTATCCGACGCCGCCACATTCTACCGAGCTGAAGAGGGCAGCTCGACGGAGAAGGTGTTCTGGTCTCAGTATTCTGAGGCCGGACACCCTGTGCCTTTGAGCGACCAGCTGAAACAGCTGGTCGAGCTCCACAAGGCGGCCGAACAGGCCATGAAGGGCTTCATAGTTGGGCTGTGGCCCGGAGAGGCCCTGCCTGGGAGCTATTTCGGGCTGGTGCGGCGGCTGGTGGAGGCCTGTCCGAGGCTCGAGGTCATCAAGCGCTCCGTCTGCATCGAAGGTGCCCGTCGGGCCCTTGCCCGTGCAAAGGTGCACTGGGGTAAGCTGGACGGTGAGAAGCTTGTGAAGGACGGGCCGCCACCGGGGAAGGAGCATCGCAAGCCCGAGAACTACTACAAGGATGTTCTTGTAGGTGCCCGCCTTGTGGCGAATGAATGTACCAAGGATGTGATTTTTGAATGAACTCGCTCGTGTTTATCCTGTGCACTGAAAACTTGTTCATATGCGCTAAGCAATGCTTATTGAATTTAAAATGTTACTTTCTGTGTGGCCGTTTATCAAAAAATTGAGAGATGGCCAGTCGTCGGCTTCTGCCCCCATGCCACTAGTGCTGGGGTGTTCGGATAAACCTGAGCGCTCTTTTTTCCCATAGTTGGGTCCTTCGAGGGAGGTGCTCAGCACAATGAACCAGGCAATCAGACTATAATGCTTGAACACTCTCACTTAGCCATAGAACTCTATAATTTTAAATTTCGGTGAAGCCCCTAGTTCGGAAGACCGAGTTCGGGGCGCTATCCACGCCTTGGCCGGACAAAGCCAGCTCCTCGCTCGAAGCGGCATAAGCCTTTAGGGACTCGAAAAACCTCTCGAACAGCGACCGGTCTCTTGCCACATCATGACAGTCAGTTTTAGCTTTCTCCACTGAGGTGCTTAACCCAGATGAACCGGGGCACAATCACAGTGGTTCTCCTAGTGCTACCTTAGCCGATAGAGCGGAACGTAAGGCACCAAAACATAGGAGCCGGGAAAACCCAACTATTGACCCAAATCATGATTCGGAGCCGATGCATATAGTGCTATAAGTTCGGGGTGCCGCACTTGTGAAAGTGTACGGACTTCTCACACCATTATGAGGGGTACTGAAGCCCCTGGCGTGTTTGCCGTACCATGGTGTACGGGTGCAATCATGTCATTTAATAAACATAAATGTGAAAAGAAGATAATGCAAAAAATAGACAAAAGCTAAGCATTGTTTATAGAGAGGCTATTTATCAAAGCCGAACGATACAAATAGTGCGGTAAGCAAAAGATATTGGACTATTCAGTATGTCCTGACCAGGGGCAGGCCGCGGAATTGTATTTAAAACAGGTATACCGCTCGTAACAGAGACCACCTGGGAGTTCCATAATGCGGCATGGCTTGTCTGCCTCCCTGGATCTTGCATCGTTTGTGCGGCAGTCGAATTGCCGAACAGGTCGTCCGAAGTATGGAGTCCTGAAAGTAAGAAAAAATTAAAAAAAGAATCCGGCAGCCCCTAGTACGTTTTAAGCCGTATTTTGGGTGTGCCGTTATTGTGCCCCTTCCCCTGTGCCCATGGTATTTCAAGGGCGTAGTTATGTACGCGAGGTACTGGTTTCGCTATGTCGCGAAAGCTGGGGTTGGGGCCGCATTGCTACGCTTGCTCAGAGTGTGCCAGGCGGTCCTGCTGTGGGTTACTCCGGGCGCGCTTGGCAGTGTCTGGCTTTTTAATGGCCGGACTGGAGAATTGCCTGAGAAGGCTACTTTGTACCTCCGCTGCGAGAGCCGCCGTATGCTCCTCCGTACGGAGGGAGCGTTCGGTGTTTCCGTTGACCGTAATTACTCCTCGAGGGCCTGGCATCTTGAGCTTGAGATATGCGTAGTGCGGCACCGCATTGAACTTTGCGAATGCGGTTCGTCCGAGCAGGGCGTGATAGCCACTGCGAAACGGGACTATATCGAAGATTAACTCTTTGCTTCGGAAATTGTCCGGGGATCCGAAGACCACGTCAAGTGTTACTGAGCCTGTACAGTTGGCTTCTACACCTGGTATAACGCCTTTAAAGTTCGTTCTTGTGGGCTTAATCCTTGAGGGATCTATGCCCATTTTCCGCACTGTATCCTGATAAAGCAGGTTCAGGCTACTGCCGCCGTCCATGAGGACTCTTGTGAGATGAAATCCGTCGATGATTGGGTCGAGAACCAATGCGGCGAAGCCGCCATGACGGATGCTAGTGGGATGGTCCCTTCGATCAAAAGTGATCGGGCAGGAGGACCATGGGTTGAACTTTGGGGCGACTGGCTCCATCGCGTATACGTCCCGTAGCACACGCTTCCGCTCCCGCTTGGGAATGTGGGTTGCGTATATCATGTTCACCGTCCGCACTTGTGGGGGAAAGCCCTTCTGTCCATTGTTGTTCGGCGGCTTGGGCTCCTCGTCGTCGCTGTGCAGCCCCTTGTCTCTGTTTTCGGCCCTTAACTTGCCTGCCTGCTTGAACACCCAACAATCCCTGTTAGTGTGATTGGCTGGCCTTTCGGGGGTGCCATGTATCTGGCACAAGCGATCGAGTATTCGGTCCAAACTGGACGGGCCCTGAGTATTCTTTTTGAATGGCTTTTTCCGCTGACCAGATTTATAGCCTTTGAATCCGGCATTGACTGCCGTGTCTTCATTGCTGTCGCTGTTAACGCGGCGTTTTTGCTTATTCCGACGTGTCCTGCCACTTTTGTCCTTGGTATCCGAATTACCAGGGTTCTTTGATAAGTTGTTACTGCGAGCTAGCCAGCTGTCTTCTCCCGCGCAAAAGCGGGTCATGAGTGTCGTGAGGGCTGCCATGGATTTCGGCTTTTCCTGTCCCAGGTGCTGGGCAAGCCACTCGTCGCGGATGTTATGCTTGAAGGCTGCTAGGGCCTCTGCGTCCGGACAGTCGACTATCTGGTTTTTCTTTGTTAGGAACCGTGTCCAGAATTGTCTGGCCGATTCCTCTGGCTGCTGAATTATGTGGCTTAAGTCGTTGGCATCCGGCGGTCGCACGTAAGTGCCCTGGAAGTTGTCGAGGAATGCGGCTTCCAGGTCCTCCCAAGAACCGATTGAGTCTGCCGGCAAGCTGTTAAGCCAATGCCGGGCCGGTCCTTTAAGTTTGAGCGGGAGGTTTATGATGGCGTGTAGATCATCGCTGCGTGCCATGTGGATGTGAAGGAGATAATCCTCGATCCATACCGCCGGATCTGTTGTGCCATCGTATGATTCGATGTTTACGGGTTTGAAACCCTCTAGGATTTTATGATCCATTACTTCATTCGTGAAGCATAGCGGGTGTGCAGCGCCTCTGTACTGGGCTATATCACGACGCAGCTCGGAAGAGCTATGTCTGTTGTGTTCGGCCCGACCGGATTTGTTGTATCCGGAGTGAAGATCATTGTCACATGCCGTAGGGCGCCTGCGCGATCCGTAGATTGATCTTGTTTGTCTTGCCTTATCCTCCAGTATGTCTCGCAGGTCAGGCGCATTTTCCCGTGCCTTAGTTGAGCGGCGTCGGGGCATGGCTTGGGTGGAGGGCCGAGAGGCCTCTCTGTCGCGGCCACGAGGTGGCTGTCTGCCATGTCATGCGCTGGTGATGTAGGTGCTTCCTCCTCTGATCGGGGTAGCGGCCTGCGCTTCGGGTAACTCTTGGAGGGGCGTTCGAGTTCATACTCTTCGGCCGCAAGGACTTCAGTCCATCTGTCAGCTAGCAAATCTTGGGCAGCTCTAAGCTGTTGCTGCTTTTTCTTGAGGCTGCTTGCCATGGCTAAAAGCCTACGTTTAAAACGCTCTTGTTCGGCGGGGTCTGATGGTATGACGAATTCGTCGTCATCGAGGCTTGCCTCGTCTTCGGAGGGAGGCGTATAGTTATCATCCTCGACCTCTCGGTCGGCCGCTCTCTCATGAGGGCTGGCTTCTCCATCTTCCTGTGCCAAATCTTGCTGAGGTGGGTGTTCTTCGGCGCTATCCGGGGTAGTATTATCTCCCGTGCCGGAATCACCGTTTTTGCTTTGGCGGGATTTAGAGCGGCGCCGCTGATGCCGGCGCTTTGGCTGTTTCTTGGGGGCGTCATCCCCCACTGTTCCATCGCCATCTCCATATTTTGGAGTATCCACCATATATATGTCATATGACGAGGTGCCCTTCCAGCGCCCTACAGGTGCTGGTTCCTGTTCGTCTCCTACATCGTCGTCCATGCCGTCGATGTCTTCGGAGATGAAGTCAAGCATGTCGGTTAGATCATCGACAGTGGCTACAGATTGGGCGGTGGGTGGGCTTTGAATTTCCTCATCGTTCGTATCCCACCCTCGCTCACCGTAGTCCAGCCAGGGCTCTCCTGATAAAGAGAGAGACTTAAGAGAATTCAGGATGTCGCCAAAAGGCGAATGCTGAAAGATGTCTGCGGTAGTGAACTCCATTATCAGCGCCTAATCGGATTCGATTGGCAGGGGCGCGGGGGGTTCGGAGTTCGGGGAGGAGTCCGCGTCCTCGGAGTCGCGGGTCGTGCAGAGTGCGGGGCTAGCGTTCGGCTCGATCGCTTTCGGGATCGCAGCCCCCGAGGTGACGTCCAACCGCTCATCCTCGATTGGCGCAATAGGCTCTGAGTTAGGGGTCGAAACCGATGCGTGTGCGGCCTCCAGGACACTGTCCGGGGGTAGAGCTAGATCATGCCCCTCGAGATAGTGCGGCGCTCTTGGCCGTGGCTCGAGCCCGTCGAAGATTAATTCTCCGCGTATGTCAGCTATGTAGTTTAAGATTCCAAACCTGACTTGATGGCCAGGGGTGTAGCTTTCGATCTTCTCCAGGTGGCCGAGCGAATTGGCCCGCAGAGCGAAGCCGCCGAAGACAAAGATCTGTCAGGGGAGCAAAGTCTCACCCTGGACTGCATCGTTGTTGATGCTCAAAGGAGCCATCGGGCCTAAAGGCGACGACACAGAGGAACTCTCAATGAAAGCACCAATGTCGGTGTCAAAACCGGTGGATCTCGGGTAGGGGGTCCCGAACTGTGCGTCTAGGCCGGATGGTAACAGGAGGCAGGGAACACGATGTTTTACCCAGGTTCGGGCCCTCTTGATGGAGGTAAAACCCTACGTCCTGCTTGATTAATATTGATGATATGGGTAGTACAAGAGTAGATCTACCACGAGATCAAGGAGGCTAAACCCTAGAAGCTAGCCTATGGTATGATTGTTGTATATGGAGTTGATTGCCTACGGACTACAACCCTCCGGTTTATATAGACACCGGATAGGGTTAGGGTTACACAGAGTCGGTTACAATGGTAGGAGATCTTGAATATCCGCATCGCCAAGCTTGCCTTCCACGCCAAGGAAAGTCCCATCCGGACACGGGACGAAGTCTTCAATCTTGTATCTTCATAGTCCAGGAGTCCGGCTGAAGGTATAGTCCGGCTACCCGAACACCCCCTAATCCAGGACTCCCTCACACCCCATTTTGGAAAAAAACAAAGAAAATTGGAAAAGCCTTAAAAATTGATATCCTTGCCCATGAAGCCCTCTTATGTGCACTAGTAAGTGGGAAAAATCATAAACTTCCAATACCATAAGTTTTGTGAAGTCAACATTGCAATTTTGATCCCCATTTTATCCCTTTTAGGTAAGTTTTGCATGCTGCGATTTTCGATAAGTTTTGCAAGTTACTATTTTTGGTAAGTTTTGCATGTTGCACTCTCTCTGAACCTGCAAAACACACTCAACATAGGAAATCCAAAACATAGCATATAACTACTGATTAAACACATTCAAATAACATATTGTTTTTAGTTAAAAGGGCATCCACATGTTGGATCCTCGATAGTAGCAAGAAGAAATAAATGAACTACTTTGATACGCTTAAGATGGCGAGCCAGGCGGCGGTGGGAGTGTTCAGCATTCTGCTCAAACTTATTGGGGCATTCTTGTAGCCAGCCTTGGCCTCCAAGGTGACTAGCGTCAGATCTGCATCGGCCTCCAAGTGCTCCTGGTCAACCACCTGCTCCTCATCGTCGACATTAATCGCTAGATTCATGTCTACCTGAGCAGGATGAGCAATGATCTCTGACCCCCTGATAGCCATCCTCTTGTGCATGCTCCTCCCGTGCAATGATCTCCAACCCCCCTTGAAGCCCTCCTCTTGTGCATCCTCCTGTGCAATGATCTGCAACCCCCTGGTAGCTCTCCTCTTCTTCACCCCTCCTCCTCATTGTCCTTCTCCTCGTCGACGACCTATATAATATGCAAATTCACCAGCCCTTCCGCCTCTGGATTCGGAGAGGAGAGGTGGGAGCAGCACTCGTACCAGTGGGCTTGCTGTTGATGATCTGGAGACTCCATCGCCTCTGCCATTGCCCACTGGAGAAACTCAATTGGGACTACCCCCTTGCCTTTAGGAAGTAACCGATTCTGCTCGTTTGTCGTCAATTCCAACACCAGGCCTAGCGAGTGCATCACAAGAGATTTCGTGCTCGGAAACCAGGAACATATCTCCTTGCAGTTGGCCAGCAAGGGCTCAACTAAGTTTCTGGCATGTGCAGAGGTGGTAGAATGACTCAGGAACCTTCATATCCTGAGGGTCATCCTAAAGGAATTAAACAAGATTCTCAAAAAATTGATGATGATGCACCCAGTTCACCTAAGAAGAAGAAGACACCTATTACGTGTTATGATCCGCATACCCCAAGGTGAAAATAATTGGGATTCTTTCCGGTGATTACCGCAGTTTGAGGAGTTCATGTATTCACTAAGTGCTAATGCTTTGTTCTGGTTCTCTATTAAAAGGAGGCCTTAATATCCCTTAGTTTTCATTAGGACCCCGCTGCCACGGGAGGTTAGGACAAAAGTTGTCATGAAAGTTCTTTTCCATAAGCACGTATGATTATATATGGAACG
The DNA here is from genome assembly GCF_018294505.1 of Triticum aestivum. NCBI lineage: Eukaryota > Viridiplantae > Streptophyta > Magnoliopsida > Poales > Poaceae > Triticum > Triticum aestivum. The sequence continues at coordinate 537,620,805 of NC_057794.1, forward strand.
CATGCCTACATTATATTGATGAATTGGAGCTAGTTCTGTGTCACCCTAGGTTATAACTACTGCATGATGAATATTATCCAACACAATTATCATTGCCGATCCGATGCCTATGAGCTTTTCACATATTGATCTTTGCTAAGTTACTTTCGTTGCTACTGCCATTACAATCACTACAAAACTGCTATAGTTACTTTTGCCACTATTACCGTTACTTCCATACTACTTTGCTACTAAATACTTTGCTACAGATATTAAGTCTTTCAGGTGTGGTTGAATTGACAACTCAATTGCTAATACTTGTGAATATTCTTTGGCTCCCCTTGTGTCGAATCAATAAATTTGGGTTGAATACTCTACCCTCGAAAACTGTTGTGATCCCCTATACTTGTGGGTTATCAAGACCTTTTTCTGGCACCATTGTCGGGGAGCATAGCTATAATTGATGAGTCACTTGGGATTTATATCTGTTGATCACTATGAGGAATTTGAAAGATAACAAAACCAAGATTTTTCCTTCTACTACGAGGGGAGGTAAGGAACTGCCATCTAGCTCTGCACTTGATTCGCCTTCTGTTTTGAGTACGCTTGTGACAGCACCACCTGCTATTAATTCTGATATGTCGCAAGTAATTGATGAAGCTACTTTTGCTATGAATAATGCTTATGATGATGCTAGTAATTTGCTTGATAATACTGTGCCATTGGGTGAATTTCTTGACTAACAACTTGCTAGAGCTAAAGATATTGAGAATGCTGAAACTGATGATATTTTTGAAACTGAATAGTTTGAAACACCTGTTAGACCTAGCTCTCCTGTATATGAATTGCCTTTCATACCTGAAGGTTATGTTATGGATGGACAGGTAGCTAGGGACTTTCTTGCCTGTAAAGATAGAGAGAATCTTAAGAAATTATTATGCAAGTGGAAAGAAAAGTCCTTGAATGCTAGAATGCAATATGATCCTAAGTTTGCTACTTCACCTATCTTTGTTACTGATAAGGATTATGAATTCTCTGTCGATCCTGATTTAATTATTACTTTGGTTGAATCTGATCCTTTCCACGGTTATGAATCTGAAACTGTTGTGGCACATCTTACTAAATTGAATGATATAGCCACCCTATTTGCTCCTGAGGAAAAAATCGCTATTACTATATTCTTAAGTTGTTTCCTTTCTCAATAAAGGGTGATGCTAAGATTTGGTTTAACTTTGTGCAAATTGAAGAAGAGAGTATCCCAGAAGCTTGGGGGAGGCTTCTCCAATTACTTAATGCTTTGCCTGATCATCCTCTCAAGAAAAATGAATAATTGATATCTTTTATAATGGACTAACCAATGCTTCTAGGGACCACCTAGATAGTTTTGTTGGTTGTGTTTTCAGGGAACGAACTGTTGAACAAGCTGAAGTACTATTGAATAATATATTTAGTAACGATGATGATTGGACACTTCCTGAGCCACCGCCTAAACCAACTCCTAAGAAGAGAGGTATTCTATTTCTCAGTCTAGAGATATGCAAGAGGCAAAGAAATCTATGAAAGAAAAAGGTATTAAAGCTGAAGATGTTAAGAATTTACCACCTATTGAAGAAATACATGGTTTTGATAACCCGACATGGGTAGTAGAGGTAAATTATTGATACGTCTCCATCGTATCTATAATTTTTGATTGTTCCATGCCAATATTATACAATTTTCATATACTTTTGGCAACTTTTTATACTATTTCTGGGACTAACATATTGATCTAGTGCCCAGTGCCAGTTCCTGTTTGTTGCATGTTTTTTGTTTCGCAGAAAATCCATATCAAACAGAGTCCAAATAGGATAAAAACTGACGGAGATTTTTTTGGAATATATGTGATTTTTGGGAAGAAGAATCAACGCAAGATGATGCTTGAGGGGCCCACGAGGTAGGGGGCGCACCCCTGACCCTCGTGGACACCTCATAAGGCGGTTGGTTCCCTTCTTTCGCCGCAAGAAAGCTAATATCTGGATAAAAATTGTGTTCAAATTTCAATCCAATCGGAGTTACGGATCTTCGAGAATATAAGAAATGGTGAAAGGCCAGATCTGGGAACACAGAAACAGAGAGAGACAGAGAGACAAATCCAGTCTCGGAGGGGCTTTCGCCCCTCCCGTGCCATGGAGGCCATGGACCAGAGGGGAAACCCTTCTCCCATCTAGGGAGAAGGTCAAGGAAGAAGAAGAAGAAGAAGGGGGGCTCTCTCTCCCTCTCTCCCAGTGGCGCCGGAATGCCGCCGGGGCCATCATCGTCACCGCAATCTACACCAACAACTTCACCGCCGTCATCACCAACTCCCCCCTCTATGCAGCGGTGTAACCCGTCTTTTACCCGCTGTAATCTCTACTTAAACATGGTGCTCAACGCTATATATTATTTCCCAATGATGTATGGCTATCCTATGATGTTTGAGTAGATCCATTTTGTCCTATGGGTTAATTGATGATCGTGATTGGTTTGAGTTGCATGTTTTATTATTGGTACTGTCCTATAGTACTCTCCGTGTCGTGCAAGCATGAGGGATCCCCACTGTAGGGTTTGCAATATGTTCATGATTTGCTGATGGGGGTGGCGTGAGTGACAGAAGCACATACCAGAGTAAGTAGGTTGTTTGTGTATGGGAATAAAGAGGACTTGATACTTTAATGCTATGGTTGGGTTTTACCTTAATGATCTTTAGTAGTTGTGGATGCTTGCTAGAGTTCCAATCATAAGTTCATATGATCCAAGAAGAGAAAGTATGTTAGCTTATGCCTCTCCCTCAAATAAAATTGCAATAATGATTACCGGTCTAGTTATCGATTGCCTAGGGACACATAACTTTCTTGTGTGACAACAAGCTCTCTACTAAAACTAACTTACTTGTGTCTTCATCTAAACAGCCCCTACTTTTTATTTACGCGCTCTTTATTATCCTGCAAACCTATCCAACAACACCTACAAAGTACTTCTAGTTTCATACTTGTTCTAGGTAAAGCGAACGTTAAGCATGCGTAGAGTTGTATCGGTGGTCGATAGAACTTGAGGGAATATTTGTTCTACCTTTAGCTCCTCAATGGGTTCGACACTCTTAATTATCGAAAGAGGCTACAATTGATCCCTTATACTTGTGGGTTATCAAGACCTTTTTCAAGCATCGTTGCCGGGGAGTCATAGCGTGGGGTGAATATTCTCGTGTGTGCTTGTTTGCTTTATCACTAAGTAATTTTTATTTTCTGTTCTAAGGCCCTGTTTGGTTCGGCTATGGATTTTTAAAAGCAGCTGTGAAAAATCTGCTGTGAAAAAACATCTGTGGAAAATCTGATGTGAAAAAGATGTACGTCATTTGGCAAACCAGCTGATACAACTTTTTTCGATTTTGGCCCACAGCGGCATCAGATTTTGGAAAGCACGTCCGGGCCTGCTTCCGCTTTTGGTTCAGATTTTGGCAGCGGATTTCTGAAATCGGATTCTACTGGGTTCGCCCTTTGGTTCAGATTCTGCTGCGCGGCAGCGGAATCCGTTGATAAAAGTTGAACCAAACAGGGCCTAAATTGTTCTCTATCTTTAGTTATGAATATGGAACACGAAATACCAAAAAATTTAGGTTTACTTGATACTCATGGAGATAGGGAACCTCCTAAAACCCTCGATGCTCATTATGTGAAAGATATTATGTACTACTTTGATAATCCTGAGAAAACCCCATTCAACTTTATAATGGGAGTAACATTGGATCAACGTGAATACTTTAGGGATTATCGCTTGACTCAAAAAGGGAAACTATTATGGGATCAAATTTATATGTTGCATTGGTATGCTCGGCAACTATGCTTGAGATATGATTATACTTGTTGCTCTAGGATGAAGGCTCCACACCTTCCCTTTTCATGTGAATTTAATGATGATGAAACCTTGGCTTCTTATGCTAATGGTATATATGAATATTATGATGTGGAACAAATAGAAGAATTCGTTGCTTTTATGGGTGCTTATGAAATTGAATCTTTGTTTAAAGAGTTTGAATATTTTGATGATTCAGTTAATAGACCTGAAAATTTAGCTATCCTTAAATATTGCTATGAGAATTATAAATACAATTACGATATTGATGAATTTATTGAGAAAGTCTCCGCTGTCCGAGAAGAGACTAATATTTTGCAGGAGTCTATGCAAGAAGAAATTGATGAAACTGTGAGCTCATTAGATGAAAAAGATGATGAGGAGAGCGAAGAACAAAAGGAGGAAGAGCGGATTAGCTACCCATTCCCACCTTCTAATGAGAGTAACTCTTCAACTTATACATTGTTTAATTTCCCTTCGTGCTTATCGAAGGATGCTTGCTATGATGATTGTTATGATCCCGTTGAAATATCCCTTTTTGATGATGCTTGCTATGCTTGTGGCCAAGATGCCAATATGAATTATGCTTATGGAGATGAACTTGCTATAGTTCCTTATGTTAAACATGAAATTGTTGCTATTGCACCCATGCATGATAGTCCTATTATCTATTTGAATTCTCCCGACTACACTATATCAGAGAAGTTTGCCCTTATTAAGGATTATATTGATGGGTTGCGTTTCACTACCACACATGATGATTTTGATAGACATAATATGCATGTTCTTGCTGCTCCTACTTGCAATTATTATGAGAGAGGAAGTACATCTCCGCCTCTCCATGTTTCCAATATGATAAAATTGCAAGAAACTATTTATACTATGCATTGGCCTTTACTATGTGTGCATGAATTGTTCTTTTATGACATGTTGATGCATAGGAAGAGAGTTAGACTTCGTCATTACATGATATATGTTGCTTTGTGCTCACTACTAAATCACAAATCATTGTTAATTAAAATTGGCTTTGATATATCATGGGATCCGGGTGGATTCATTACTTGAGCACCATATGCCTAGCTTAATGGCTTTAAAGAAAGCGCTACCAGGGAGACAACCCGGAAGTTTTAGAGAGACATTTATTTCTTTCGAGTGCTTTTATATAGTTTAGAAAGAAAAAAAATAAAGAGGGGAACCCAAAACTTTTCAAAAAGGGAAGCGAAAGTGAGAGAGACAAGCATTGTTGAAGTGGGGGAGCTCCTTGAACTTTGTTCATGCTCACGGAAACTTTGTGAATCTTGATTACAGAAAATTTTCAACAAAAATAATTATACCCTTGTAAAATTCCATTGTATTACAAAATAATGTGCCAAGATTTGCCTTTAGGATGTTTACATTGCTTGTTGGTTTGTGCGGTGCAGAACAAAAACTTTGGCTGTAGTGCGCGATTTTACATTTTTTACTGGAACGTTAAACGGTTCTAAAACTTTTTGCAATGTCTTTATATACAAATTGTTTATATTTCCTATTTTTCAGTATTTTGAAACTACCAGAACTATGGTGAATGTTTAGATTACTACAGATTGTCCTGTTTAAGACATATTCTGTTTTTGATGCATAGTTTGCTTGTTTTGATGAAACTATCGATTTCTATCAGTGGATTAAGCCATGTAAAAGATATATTACAGTATCTACAATGCAAAAACAAAATATGAATTGGTTTTCAGTAGTACTTAGAGTAGTGATTTGCTTTATTATACTAACGGATCTTACCGAACTTTCTGTTAAGTTTTGTGTGATTGAAGTTTTCAAGTTTTGGGAGAGATCACGATGGATAAAGGAATAAGGAGTGGCAAGAGCCTAAGCTTGGGGATGCCTGAGGCACCCCAAGGAAATATTCAAGGAATTCCAAGCAACCAAGCTTGGTGATGCCCCAGAAGGCATCCACTCTTTCTTCTAACGATCATCGGTAATTTCACTTGGAGCTATATTTTTATTCGTCACATGATATGCGTAAATCTTGGAGCATCTTTTGCATTTAGTTTTCACTTTTCTTTGATGCACCATGCTGGTATGAGATATTCCTTGGTTAATTTATAGAATGCTCTTTGCACTTCACTTATTTCTTTTGAGTCTGGCTTTATAGAATGCTTCATGTGCTTCACTTATATCATTTGAAGTTTGGATTGCCTGTTTCTCTTCACATAGAAAACCGCCATTTGTAGAATGCTCTTTTGCTTCACTTATATTTGTTAGAGCATGGGCAGATCTTTTGTAGAAAGAATTAAACTCTCTTGTTTCACTTATATATATTTAGAGAGTTGACAGGAATTGGTCATTCACATGGTTAGTCATAAAATTCTACATAAAACTTGTAGATCACTGAATATGATATGTTTGATTCCTTGCAATAGTTTTGCGATATAAAGATGGTGATATTAGGGTCATGCTAGTGGGTAGTTATGGGTTGTAGAAATACTTGTGTTGAAGTTTGTGATTCCCATAGCATGCACGTATGGTGAACCGTTATGTAACGAAGTTGGAGCATGAGGTATTTATTGATTGTCTTCCTTATGAGTGGCGGTCGGGGATGAGCGATGGTCTTTTCCTTACAATCTATCCCGCTAGGAGCATGCACGTAGTACTTTTTCTCGATAACTAATAGACTTCTGCAACAAGTATGTGAGTTCTTTATAACTAATGTTGAGTCCATGGATTATACGTACTCTCACCCTTCCATCATTGCTAGCCTCTTCGGTACCGTGCATTGCCCTTTCTCACCTCGAGAGTTGGTGCAAGCTTTGCCGGTGCATCCAAACCCCGTGATACGATACGCTCTATCACACATAAGCCTTTTTATATCTTCCTCAAAAAAGCCACCATACCTACCTATTATGGCATTTCCATAGCCATTCCAGGATATTTTGCCATGCAACTTCCATCATCATCATATACATGACTTGAGCATTCATTGTTATATTGCTTTGCATGATCATAAGATAGCTAGCATGATGTTTTCATGGCTTGTCCATTTTTTGATGTCATTGCTACGCTAGATCATTGCACATCCCGGTACACCACCGGAGGCATTCATATAGAGTCATATCTTTGTTCTAGCATCGAGTTGTAATATTGAGTTGTAAGTAAATAAAAGTGTGATGATCATCATTATTAGAACATTGTCCCATGTGAGGTTATCAAAATAAAAGTGGCCAAAGAAGCCCCCCAAAAAGAGAGAGGCCAAACAAGCCTACAAAAAAGAAAAAAAGAAAAAAGAGAGAAACAAATGAGAGAAAATAGAGAAGGGACAATGTTACTATCCTTTTACCACACTTGTGCTTCAGAGTAGCACCATGTTCTTCATATAGAGAGTCTCTTGAGTTATCACTTTCATATACTAGTGGGAATTTTCATTATAGAACTTGGCTTGTATATTCCAATGATGGGCTTCCTCAAATGCCCGAGGTCTTCATGAGCAAGCAAGTTGGATGCACACCCACTTAGTTTCCAGTTTGAGATTTCATACACTTATAGCTCTTAGTGCATCCGTTGCATGGCAATCCCTACTCCTCGCATTGACATCAAGTGATGGGCATCTCCATAGCCCGTTGATTAGCCGCGTTGATGCGAGACTTCCTCCCTTTTTGTCTTCTCCACACAACCTCCACCATCATATTCTATTCCACCTATAGTGCTATGTCCATGGCTCACGCTCATGTATTGCGTGAAAGTTGAAAAGGTTTGAGAACATCAAAAGTATGAGACAATTGCTTGGCTTGTCATCGGGGTTGTGCATGATTTGAATATTTTGTGTGGTGAAGATGGAGTATAGCCAGACCATATGATTTTATAGGGATAACTTTCTTTGGCCATGTTATTTTGAAAAGACATGATTGCTTTATTAGTATGCTTGAAGTATTATTGTCTTAATCTCAAAAGATATACTATTGCTTTGAATCACTCGTGTCTTAATATTCATGCCATGATTAGATTACATGATCAAGATTATGCTAGGTACCATTCCACATCAAAAATTATCTTTTTTATCATTTACCAACTCGAGGACGAGCAGGAATTAAGCTTGGGGATGCTGATACGTCTCCATCGTATCTATAATTTTTGATTGTTCCATGCCAATATTATACAACTTTAATATACTTTTAGCAACTTTTTATACTATTTTTGGGACTAACATATTGATCTAGTGCCTAGTGCCAGTTCCTGTTTGTTGAATGTTTTTTGTATCGCAGAAAATCCATATCAAACGGAGTCCAAACAGGATAAAAACTGACAGAGATGTTTTTTGAAATATATGTGATTTTTGGGAAGAAGAATCAACGCGAGACGATGCTCGAGGGGCCCAAGAGGCAGGGGCGCGCCCCTGACCCTCTTGGACACCTTGTAAGGCGGTTGGTTACCTTCTTTCGCTGGAAGAAAGCTAATATCCGGATAAAAATCGTGTTCAGATTTCAATCCAATCGGAGTTACAGATCTCCGGGAATATAAGAAATGGTGAAAGGCCAGATCTGGGAACACAGAAACAGAGTGAGATAGAGAGACAGATCCAATCTCGGAGGGGCTTTCGCCCCTCCCGTGCCATGGAGGCCATGGACCAGAGGGGAAACCCTTCTCCCATCTAGGGAGAAGGTTAAGGAAGAAGAAGAAGAAGGGGGGCTCTCTCCCCCTCTCTCCCGGTGGCGCCGAAACGCCACCGGGGCCATCATCGTCACCGCAATCTACACCAACAACTTCACCGCCGTCATCACTAACTATTCCCCCCTCTATGTAGCGGTGTAACCCATCTTTTACTCGTTGTAATCTCTACTTAAACATGGTGCTCAACACTATATATTATTTCCCAATGATGTATGGCTATCCTATGATGTTTGAGTAGATCCGTTTTGTCCTATGGGTTAATTGATGATCGTGATTGGTTTGAGTTGCATGTTTTATTATTGGTGCTGTCCTCTTGTCGTGGTGGCGCACGGCAGATGCCATGGGATGGCTAAAGAGAGGAGGAGGCTCGAGGGCACTGGTGGGCTACGGAGGCGAGGTTGGCATGAGCGAGCACGGGACGCAAGACATACCCAGGTTCGGGGCTCTCCGGAGAGATAACACCCCTAGTCCTACCAAGTGTGGTTTATGTGTTATAGTACAAAGTTGCTCCTTGAGCTGTATTGGGGAGGAAGAAAGGCAAGCCGAGGCATGGGCTGCTCTCTCCCTGTATGTGGGTGTTCTACTACTACGTCTTCTCTCCTCGTGCATCGAGGCCTCCTGGGGTCAAACCCCCAGGGTACAATGGTAATGTTACAGGGCCGTGGGGCCGGGTTGTCAGCGTCTGGGGACCTGGTGCTGGGACCCGCCAGGTACCAGGTCTCGCCGGGTTCCCTGGGTGCGGGGCCCGCCGAGTACAGTGGCACTGTTGGCCGTCTTGTCGATCATCATGGCGTGGCCGAGTCGAGTCGGCTACAGTGGCGCTCCGTCAGGTCGCCGCTTGCTCGCGTCATGGGTGACGACGGGTGCACTGTTGCCATGCCAGGCTTGGTCAGCGGGTAGGTGGGGGGCACTGTTGCCTCGTCTAGCTGACCAAAGGCATGGGCAAGACACTGTGTCTTCGGTCATCAGTCGGTGGCGACTCGTCCCATCGTACGACTGGGATGGGACGACCGCTGACCGTTGGCCGGGTTGGCGTACACCCAAAGGGGTGTTAGCTTGTTGGGTAAGTCTTGGTGCGCCGGGCTCGGCCGCTCTTGTCTAGCTTGTTGGAGAAGTCTCGCGGATTAGGCCGGGTTGAGGGGGCTTGGCTGAGTCGAGCGATTCGACCGAGCGCGAGCCGTCTTGAGGGGCGATGCTGGCCCTGTTATTTTTTCAAAGGATCCGGGTTCCGTTGCCTGCCCGGGGTCCATCCCCCCGACAGTAGTCCCCGAAGCTGTGAAGGTTCACCGTCTCCGATTGGAAGGGCCTTCGCAGTTTCCCCCTTGATGGAGGTGAATCTTGAGGCCGCCGGGTCCGGCAACACCCACTGTGTGCCGGCTTCCGGAAGCCAGATCGCGTCATCTTGATAGTGGCGGGTGAGGGAGTCCTGGACTAAGGGGTCCTCGGGCGTCCGACCTGTTAGCCATGGGTAGGACTGATGGGCTGTGAAGATAAGAAGACCGAAGACTACACCCGTGTATGGATGGGACTCTCCTTGGCATGGAAGGCAAGCTTGGCGACTAAATATGTAGATTCTTTTCTTTGTAACCAACCTTGTGTAACCCTAGATCCTCCTGGTGTCTATATAAACCGGAGGACTTAGTCCAGAGGGGGAGACATTATCATAACCATACAAGCTAGGCCTCTAGGGTTTAGCCATTACGATCTCGTGGTAGATCAACTCTTGTAATACTCATATTCATCAAGATCAATCAAGCAGGACATAGGGTATTACCTCCATAGAGAGGGCCCGAACCTGGGTAAAACATTGTGTCCCCTGTCTCCTGTTACCATCGACCTTAGACGCACAGTTCGGGACCCCCTACCCGAGATCCGCCGGTTTTGACACCGACATTGGTGCTTTCTTTGAGAGTTCCAATGTGCCATCGCCCAGAGGTTCGATGGCTCCTTCAACCATCTACAACGATGCTGCCCAAGGGGGAGTTTTCCTCCCCGGACAGATCTTCATGTTTGGCAGCTTCGCTCAGCGGGCCAATTCGCTTGGCCATCTGGAGCAGATCGAAAGCTACGCCCTTGGCCATCAGATCAGGTTTGGGAGCTTGAACTACGTTGGGGACATCCGTGGAGACTTGGTCTTCACTGGATTCGAGACCGCGGCTGCCACTCGGGGTCACCCGAGGGACATGACCTAAATCTATCATCGGAATGCATCCAGGAGAAAGCTCCCATAACCGCTCCAGCCTTAGATCCAGAGTAGACTGCGCCATCCAAGGATGGGAGGATCGACCCCACCACAGAGGCCACAGATTCCCCGACATTGGAGCCGCACATAGACTTGATCTCATACGATACCCATGCCATCGGAACTCCGGACTCGTTTCCGGCCGTAAGTTCCGAACCATCTGAGCGCACGGACGCCGAGCTTGATCGTTTATCGATCTTTGAATTCAGCGCCGCAGACATCTTCCAGCACTCGCCTTTGGGCGACATGCTAAACTCATTAAAGAACCTATCCTTGGCGGAGGACTCACAGCCGAACTATACCCAGTTCGAACGAGGGGCTGACGATGGAGAATTTTGCTCCCCACCCGCCACCCACTCCATAGCCATTGTCGAGGACTTAACCGACATGCTCAATTACGGATCCGAAGACTTCGACAGTATAGACAACGATGCCGAAGAAGAGCAGGGCCGAAACCCGCCACTCACTGGACGCGGGACGGTTACTTCTTCATACGACGTATACACGGTGGATACACCTAAAGAAACTAATGACGATGACAAAGAAGATCCAGTTGAGGATAAGCCTCCTGAGACACATCCCGGACGCCGACGTCAGCGGTGCCGTTCTAAGTCACGTCGGGTAAAAACAGTAATACCGGCACCAGAGAAAACAACACCCCGGATGATGCCGAAGACAATGAAGCCCCTATTGGGGCAACATCCGAACATGATGAACTGGAGGACGGGCATGATAGCCCGCATGAACAGGCCATACACGGAGACTCGGCAGACAGTAATTATCTCCCGCTCTCCGAGGATGAGGAGATCCTCGGCGACAAGGATTTCATCGTGCCTGAGGAACCTCTTGAGCAGGAGCGCTTTAAACGCCGGCTATTAGCCACTACAAGGAGCCTGAAAAAGAAATAGCAGCAGCTTCAAGTTGACCAAGACCTGCTCAACGATAGATGGATAGATATCGTAGTGGCCGAAGAATACGGCCCCAGGCGCCCAACCAAGGGTTACCCGCAGTGCAGCTTGCTACCTCAGTTCGATAAGGAAGCGTCGGAGCCTGCACCACACTGTTGGGACAATGCGGCTAACCGACCACCATGCAGTCGGGATAAAGCGGCAGCTCAAGCCGAACAGCAGCCCGCCTCACCCCAAAGAAAAAATAGAGATAAAACAGCTCGAGGTCATACATACGACCCTCGGCAGGACCTGGACAGTAGAGCGGGACATACCAGATCGATCTACGGATCGCGAAGACGTGCCTCGACACGCAACGTCGGCTACCTATCCGGACGGGACAAGTCTAGTCATGCCCGGGCCAAAAACCGCAGACGAACTCCATCTAAGCTATGTTGCGACATGGCCCAATATAGAGGCGCCGCACACCCACTCTGCTTCACTGACGAAGTAATGGAGCATGAATTCCCAGCAGGGTTTAAACCCGTGAATATTGAATCATATGATGGAACAACTGACCCCGCGGTATGGATCATGGATTTTATTCTCCATATTCACATGGCTCGAGGAGACGACCTTCATGCCATCAAATACCTCCCAGTAAAACTCAAAGGACCAGCAAGGTAATGGTTAAACAGTCTGCCTGAAAACTCTATCGGCAGCTGGGAGGATCTGGGAGACGCCTTCCGCGACAACTTCCAAGGTACATACATCCGACCACCAGACGCCGATGACTTAAGTCACATCATCCAGCAGCCCGGAGAGTCAGCCAGAAAGCTCTTGACTAGGTTCTTAGTTAAAAAGAACCAAATCATAGACTGCCAGACACGGAAGCCCTAGCGGCCTTTAAACACAGTGTCCAAGACGAGTGGCTCGCCCGCCACCTTAGTCAGGAAAAACCAAAATTCATGTCAGCCTTTACCGCTCTGATGACCCGCTTTTACATAGGAGAAGACAGCTGGCTCGCTCGTAGAAGCAACATTGCCATCGACCCGGGCACTTCCGAAGTTCAAGAAGGCAATGGGAAACCACCACGCAATAAGCACAAACGTGGCAATGGTAATGAGGGAGCGCACGACACGACGGTCAACGCCAGATTCAGCGGCCCAAACACGGTCAACGGAAGAAGCCATTCAAGGCAAACAAAGATGGACTATCCAATTTGGATAAGATATTGGATAGGCCATGCCAGGTTCATGGCCACCCCAATAAACTAGCTAACCACACCAACAGAAGCTATTGGGTCTTCAAACAGTTCAGCAAGTTAAACGCCGAATACAAGGGGAAGAAGCCTCCCGACGACGACGACGATGACGAAACTCGCCAACCAAACACCAGGGGTCAGAAGCAGTTTCCCCTCGAAGTAAAGACAGTGAACATGGTACACATGACACAGTCCCCTATAGGGGAATGCATGGAGCGCTCTCTCCGCGTAGAGGATCACACTACGGCTATCTCAGCCGAACTACACAGCGGGGGCATTACACCGCATACTTCGTCGGCCATTAAGCCACCGGTCTCCATTCAACATGACCATTCAAATCCCATACAAGACTAGCAGTTCAGCTTCCGCCATCCGCCACATATACTTGGAAAATCTGTACCACGCACACATAACTACGCACTTAAAATACCCTCGGCACCGGCGGAAGCACAACATGGACGGACTCGAAGGTACTCCCATAACTTTCCCTTTTCTTTTAACTACCTTTTCTTCTTTTTTTTCTTGTTTCCCTCCACAGGTGGCTCAATGGCTGGCCTCGTACTCTATCGGAGTTCGGGTTCGTGCACTCACCTAAGGGCTATTTTCGTCAAGGAGTCCCTTCACCGAGGACAGGCGGCGCAGACGTGTGACAGGAGGTCCAAAATAACTTTTTGTAGACTGCACTCTCTATTTCAAGCCTGTAAAGTGCCTTTTTCCTCCGCCTTCGACCCCTGGCATATCAAATAGCCGGGGTCGCGGCTTTGTTATCTATATACACGATTGGCACATCACTCAGATCCCAGTAAAAAATCCATTCTTTTCTAAAAGGACCGAGTTTTGCCCCTACAATTGTCTCAAACGTACACCCGGGCATAACTTTCCAGGGGCTCGGTATGGGAACAAAGGAGTTGCCGACAAGTCCGAACAGCTCTATAGCGTACTTCGGCGTCGCGAGTTTGGCCTTATATGCATCAGCTCCGAATCATGTCTTGGGTCAATAGTTGGGTTGCCCGGCTCCTGTGCTTGCTATCCTACGTTCCGCTCTATCGACCAGGGTAGTAAGGGGATAACTACAGCGATTGTGCTTCTGGTTCACCTGGTTAAGCACCTTAGTAGAGAAAGCCGAAAACTGACTGTCATGATGCGGCGAGAGCTAGTCAACCACTTGATGACTTATCGGAATCTTTCGCGATTCCCTCCATGTCACACGAAGGACCTCTTTCCGGTCAAATATGTAAATGCATCGCATGAATATGTCGCATACATACTAGGGGTTATGTCGCAGACCCACCATAAAACTCCTATGGCTAAGTGAAAGTGTTAATGCCCTATAGTCTGGTTGCCTGGTTCGCCGCATTGACAACTTCTTCATGGATCAAGACGTTGGGTCAAGAGTGATCAGATGTTTTTTCGAACACCCCCGTACTTCCTACGAGGGGGCTGAAGCCGACGACTGGAAACTTTCAGATCATATACAAACGGCCGCACAGGAGGAACAAAAGCATTTATGCAAAATCAAAATATAGACTGATTATAACAATTTTCTTTTACAATCCGTAAAGAGCTCACTCAAATATTATGCCTTTCGAACATTGACCCTCTATCAAGCGGGCAGCCTCTAAGACGTCCTCAAAGTAATGCGCTGGTGCGTGATGGTCCTTGCCCTTGGGTGGACCCTGCGTTGCAATATCGATGGCCTTCATCTTCCCCCTGTATGTCTTGACTCGGGCAAAGGCCATCCGTGCACCTTCAATGCACTCCGATCGCTTCACGGCGTCGATGCGAGGCACCGTATCAGCAAGCCGCCACACCAAGACGAAATAGCTATTCGGAATCGGCTCAGTCAGCCACAACTGAAGTACGGCATTCTTCATGGCAGCGCCCGACATCCTCTGAAGCTCGGCCCATTGGGACATCTGGTCATTTAGCACCAGAGGGCGTTTTGATGCGCCGAATTGTGACCAGAAAAGCTTCTCCGTTGCATATCCCTCTTGCGCTTGATAAAACTGCGCCGCATCAGATGAACTCTTCGGCAGGTCCAAAAACACGTCTGGAGAACTCCATACTTGGTTAAGCTGAGCATAATTCAGATCGCCGAACTTAGTCTACAATAAAAAGGGCTTACCAGCCGCAATCTCCCCAGCTTGCCGGATCTCCTCACGGGCCGCTCTAGATTCGGACCGCACTTCTTTCGCCTCTTGTAAGGCCTTGTCAAGCTCAGCGGCTTTGGCTTTATTCTCCTCCTATAAGAATTCACAGTGGCAAGTAGCATTTTTCAGTTTGAGCGCTATCGAGGATATTTTCTCCTTCTCTTGGTGCCGAGCAGCTTGTTCGGCCTTTAACTCGGCTGATGCCTTTTCGGCAGACGCATTACTAAACCGGGCCAGCTCCTTGGCCCAGGCCAGCTCCGCCCGAAGAATCTCGACGGCGGCGACACCATCTGCAGCCATGCATATTCCAGTATGCATGTTTCAGCATCACGCTTATTTTACAAACACGTATATGTAAGGATTGCTCCAAATGCATACCTTGCGACTCGTCAAGACGCCTGTTGATAAGCACGATATCTGTATCTGCATCATCAATCTTGCGTTGCAAATCCGCAATCTCTATAGTCCGGACAGTTTCTAGGGAGGTCACAGCCTGTGTTCGAATTAATCATATTACTTCTTGGGCATATCTTTTGATCCTCTGACCACCTCCCTCGGGAAGCCAATCAGAGTCTTAGGGGCTACTATCTATACACAGGTGTATTCTTGAATAAAAAACACAACCGAACATATTACGGTACAAACCTCGAAGCCTCTTAGCAGGCCCATGAAGGCCTCATTCAATCCGCTTTTCACGGCCAGGACCTTTTCGATCACCGTTCCCATCAAGGTACGATGTTCCTCTGAGACAGACGCATGTCGCAGCATGTTTGTCAATATATCCGGCGCCTCTGGGTCTTCGGAGGCTGCTGTAGGAGTACGACTTCCTTTGAAGGGATCCTTTTATTCGTATCTGGCTGTAGACCGGAATATTCGGGGCCTTTATTGTTGGTCCCCGGACCCTGGGCCACCGAAGTATCACCTTCGGGTTGTGTCTTCATCATCCCTCGCACCACTTGTTGATCGGGAGAGACCCTCTGCGATGACACCTCGAAGTCATCCGCCCTATTGGGCGAAGAGATTGGTGGAGACGTCTCGCTTTCCATCATCTACGGGAGAAGATCCCTCGAGGAAGACAATTGTTGAAGAAGACTGTGTGCCGAACTGCAAAAAACATATATTCTAGACGTTACAAGAAAGGGATGGGACGTGTTTAAAACACCCTTGTTCACTTAAGATTTGGCCCGAGGCTTGTCCTCGCCATGGGACTGCGTGATGACGTTGTCCTCCAAGCCCGAGCCACCTGACAAAGGCAACTTGCCTCGCTTAGGAGCCTTTTCTTCCCAATCTTTGGAGGTGGCCCTTTTCTTCCCATGGGGGGAAGATACGTTGACTTACCCTTCATTTTTGTCTTCAGACGATGGAATCTTGATTCCTCCGGACACAGTGTCTGGCGCACCTTCGGGATGGGGGCCATCTTTGGTCCTCTCTGCCTTGCCCTCCTTCACAGGCATCTGGTACAATGTCAGGGCTAGCATCCTTGTTAATACAGGATCCGCTGAACCCTCGGGAAGAGGGGCCAGACACCTAATCAACTCTGCTTTCTTCATCCAGCCCTGGAAGGAGGTAGTCCGCTTAGTAATGTATTACGTCATACTTAAAAGGGGGGTGTTCGGAAGCCAAGTGCTTATCGGGGTATCCGGACGGTTACAGTCGAGGCCTTTATCCTCAGTAGTGTCCGGCCAATGTTTTCATTTTCTGAAAAACAACTGCCACATCCCTTTGTGCGTAATGCCGAAGAAGTGTTGGAGGGTTTTGTGGTCCTTCTGGATTGAACTCCCACATACGGAGAGGCCTACACTGGCATGGAAGGATTCGGCGAATCAACATTACTTGAATCACGCTGACAAGATCGATGTCCCTCTCGAGGAGGGTTCGGATGCGGCTTTGTAGTATCCGCACTTCATCATCTGATCCCCAATCCAGCCCCTTGTTGGCCCATGATGCAAGATGTAACGATGGGCCAGGGCGAAATGTGGGTGCAGCTACCTACTTGGTGCTGCGGGGCTCGGTAACATAAAACCACTCTCGCTGCCATTGATTGGAAGTTTCAGCAAAAGAGCCTTTTGGCCAAGGAGTGTTGGTGAGCTGGCTGACTACAGCACCGCCACACTCCACCTGTTCCCCGTCGACTACCTTTGGTTTCACACTGAAGGTCTTGAGCCATAAGCCGAGGTGTGGGGGGATTCGGAGGAAGGCCTCGCACGTAATGATGAATGCCGAGACATGGAGGAAAGACTCCGGGGCTAGATCGTGAAAATCTAGTCCATAATAGAATATTAGCCCCCGAACGAAGGGGTGAAGAGCTAGCCCTAGCCCTCTAAGGAAGTGTGAGATGAACACGACCCTCTCGCCAGATCTGGGGGTTGGGATAACCTGCCCTCGAGCAGGAAGCCTATGGTGGATTTCCGTGGTCAGAGTTCTGGCCACTCGAAGCTTTGCAATATCCTCCTCTGTAACAGAGGAAGCTACCCATCGGCCTTGAGGGCTGGGTCCGGACATAATGGGGAAGTTCGGAGCAACAAAGTCGAAACCTTGGGTGCTAGAACTCGAGGTTGGAGAGGCTGAGGAGAAGTTTGGCGTCAAAAAGGATGACCCTTGGTTCCTTTATAAAGGCAGCGGGGATTAAACGCCTCCTCCTAAGCCTGAAAACCTGCCTATTCCTAAGGAATCTTTCCAACGGAATGGTTGGGTTACCCACGCTCGTATTAATGAGAATCCTGCAATAAGAGGACACGATCTCTGCTTCGTCAGAACATGCCAATAGCAACCGCGCCTCGAAACATGGAACGGCGGGACAGGAAACGGTTAGAAAAACCGGGCGAGCGTAATGTCACATTGGAAAAAGTTGTCAGCAGATTGGACTCCTGGAATGTTATATTCTCTTTGCAGTTGTGTGTGGTGTGTGTGTTACGGCTCCGGACACGTCGATACGTCCGAAGACTATTTTGGAGTTTGGAAAGAGGAACCCGCCTTGCAATGCCGAAGACAGGCCTATGCGTCGGATACCTTGTCACTGAACCCAGGTTCAGGGGATCCTGAGGGAGTCCTGGACTAAGGGGTCCTCAGGCGTCCGGCCTGTTAGCCATGGGACGGACTGATGGGCTGTGAAGATACGAAGACCGAAGACTGCACCCTTGTCTAGATGGGACTCTCCTTGGCATGGAAGGCAATCTTGGCAACTAAATATGTAGATTCCTTTCTTTGTAATCAACCTTGTGTAACCCTAGATCCTCTCAGTGTCTATATAAACCGGAGGATTTAGTCCATAGAGGGAGACATTATCATAACCATACAAGCTAGGCCTCTAGGGTTTAGCCATTACGATCTCGTGGTAGATCAACTCTTGTAATACTCATATTCATCAAGATCAATCAAGCAGGACGTAGGGTATTACCTCCATAGAGAGGGCCCGAACCTGGGTAAAACATTGTGTCCCCTGTCTCCTATTACCATCGACCTTATACGCACAGTTCGGGACCCCCTACCCGAGATCCGCCGGTTTTGACACCGACAGCGGGAAACCGAGGAGTCCGCCGAATCTTGGAGGCAATCTTTCGGGCCTCGCACGGGCACCATGTGGAGTCCGGGAGCTGGAGGGGCCTGACAGGCCACGCGCGATATAGGACAGGGCGACACATAATGGCCCCGGGCCGCGCGCCCACGGCCCACGCGCGCGGATTTATTGTGGCATCCATGAGTTGGTTGTCATTCTCGAGCTAGTTACTGCGCGTGTACGTGTGCAGTTATTGCGGGGAAGTGGGGGAGGCGAGCGCAAACGATCCCACTTCGCCACGTTTTGAACCGTGGCTTATAAATTGGGGCGAGGAGGGGGCGGTGGAAACCATTCGCACCCGCGCCCTCCTTCCATCATCTTCCTTCTTCTGCTGCTTGCGAACGCCGCGTGCTACGACACCCGCTACCTCGAGCAAAGCCTTGCAGTCGCCTTCTTCTTCTCTCCTTGCTTCTTCGTTGATGGCGCTGCCGTTGGGCTCATGGATGGGCTCGACCGTCACCCTCGAGGACATCCCAGCTTCGCACCACCAGGAGTCGGCCGTCAGAGACGGAGGTCGCCGCGCGCCTGCCGCAGGGCGAGCGGGAGCCGTGGCCCGAGGGCATGGAGCAGGTCGTCTTCCTCCCACACTTCGAGCGTAGGTTCGGGCTTCCTATGAGTGGCTTCTTACGTGACTTCCTGGAGTTCTTCGGGCTCCAGCCTCATCATCTAGGCGCCGGCGCCATTGTGCAGCTGTCCGGCTTCGTAACCCTCTGCGAGAGGTACCTGGGGTCGAACCTTCAATCGACCTCTGGGTGCACTTCTTCTCCTTGAAGCGGCAGGGGCCGAGGTCCAGGGAGATGTCGGAGTGCGGGGCCACCATCATCTCGAAACAGTCAAGCACTGACTGCCCGAAAGTGTTGCTTGAGGATTCTGCCAATAAATGGCAGAACTCTTTCTTCTACGTCCGCAATCTTGGCGCAGACCGCATCAACCTGCCTCCCTTCATCAACTTGCCGCCGAAGGAGAAGCAAAACTGGGGGTACTACCCCAAACGCCCGTCGCAGGAGGTGCTCAAGCTGTGCGAGCGGGTATCAGTGATGAAGGAGCGGGAGGGGATCACTGGCACCAACCTCATCGCTGCCTTCATCGTTCGCCGGGTGTCGCCGCTGTAGCAGCACAACCATCTCATCGGGGAGATGACTGGCCTCCAGTATCCCAACCGCATGGCAAACATGCGGCTGGGCATGGACTTGGTCGTGCGCCGGGTCAACGACATCTCCAAGGACTATCTCCAAGGCGACTGGGAGTTCAGGAAGGCCCTGTACAGTCGCGTGAACCCGGCACCCGCGGTGAGTCCTTGGTCCCCATTCTTTGCTGGCACTTATCTTCTTGTATGTCCTGACGTAACGCGGGAAGTGC
Source organism: Triticum aestivum (assembly GCF_018294505.1). Lineage (NCBI taxonomy): Eukaryota > Viridiplantae > Streptophyta > Magnoliopsida > Poales > Poaceae > Triticum > Triticum aestivum. Next base: position 537,640,765 of record NC_057794.1, read on the forward strand.
TTCTGAATGCCATCCGACATCCTTATGACTGGGCGCGGGTGCAGGTGGTGCGCGCTGCCTCGGAGGAGCCCGAGGCTCATGGTGGAGGGGAGGAGGCGGCATCCGACGCTGGCGCGTGCCGCCAAGCTGGTAAGCCTTGAGTGTTCTTGTGTTTTCTTTTTTGAATCACCGGGTTGCTGGGTCGAGATGCCGACATGAGCCGTTGATGCAGCGGTGCCGAGTGGAGGAGTGGCAGCGTAGTTGGGGCTGTGTTGCCTCAGGGAGCGCCGACGGCGAGGCGGCCGCATGGGAAGGACAACGTTGCGTCGCGAGCCCCAGCCGCGAAGCACGCTGCGGCCCCGGCCAGGGTGGCGAAGCCGGCCGCCAAGAGGAGGCGCACCATGCCGCAGGAGAGGGCAGCGAGACCCGCCATCCTGGTGGTGCCTGGGTAAGCTTTTCTTCTAGATCGGACCGAGTCGTCGAGCACCTTTGCTTGTCTTGTGTTTACTTCATCTTGCATTTCAGGTCACCGATCTCGCTGGCGGTGGTGGCGGCGACGCAGCGTCCACCAAGGATGCCGCGTTCCGGAGGAGCTGGTCCGGCTCCGTCTACCTGGACGAGGAGAAGGAGGAGGGGCGGGCGGATCCGGACCTTGGTCTGGACACGTCCGACACCGAAGGCCTGGCCTGGCGGGACTGGAACCGAGCCGAGGTGGAGCTGGAGGCAGCGTCGACCCAGGCCTGGGTTAGCACTACGGCGGCGTGGGCGGGAGCCGGCGAGGAACCGACATGGTCGGAGATGCCGGCGGGAATGGTGGCGGTTGAGATGGCCTTTGTGACGTCATCGGAGGGGGAGTGCGGCCACGGTGGCCGCGTCGATGCGATGGACCTCGACCGGGAGGTCGCGGTCGTTGGGGACGGCTTCCCGTCACGGACCGATGTGGTCGAGCGGTGGGGGGGAGGGAGCCGGCGGAGGCGCCGTCTTGGGGGAGGTGTCGCGGACTGCACCGGCGGGAGCGGCCCGTTAGCAGATGAGCGAGACGCCGCTGGTGGTGGAGCCGCGGGCCAGTCGGCCCATGGAGCCGGCGTCGAAACACGCCCTGGTGCTCAAGCCCGGGGGCCACCGGCTGCCGGGTCGCAGTCGGCGCAGAGTAGGACCGGCGAGGTCTTCTTTGGGCCCCCGACCCAAGAGGAGGCGGCGATGAACGCCGTGATCCGACGCCTGCGAGGGCGAGCGGACCGGATCCAAGCCTTCACCCAGGTCGAAGTCGAGGCGACGCAGGAGCTGGAACGCGCCGTGCTTGTTAGTTCCTTTTGCATTCTTCTTGCCCTTCTATTGCCTTTACTTCGTGGGGGCGCGCCAGCGCACCCACTAGGTGTAGCCTAATACATCTCCAACGTATCTATAATTTTTGATTGCTCCATGCTATATTATCTACTGTTTTGGACATTATTGGGCTTTATTATCCACTTTTATATTATTTTTGGGACCAACCTATTAACCGGAGGCCCAGCCCAGAATTGCTGTTTTTTGCCTATTTCAGAGTTTCGCAGAAAAGGAATATCAAACGGAGTCCAAGCAGAATGAAACCTTTGGGAACGTGATTTTTGGAACGAACATGATCCAGGAGACTTGGACCCTACGTCAAGAAATAAAGGAGGAAGCCACGAGGTAGGGGGCACGCCTCCCCCCCAGGCGAGCCCTCCACCCTTGTGGGCCCCTTGTTGCTCCACCGATGTACTCCTTCCCCCTATATATACCTACGTACCCCCAAACGATTAGATACGGAGCCAAAAACCTAATTCCACCGCCGCAACCTTCTGTATCCAAGAGATCCCATCTTGGGGCCTGTTCCGGAGCTCCGCCGGAGGGGGCATCCATCACGGAGGGCTTCTACATCAACACCATAGCCTCTCCGATGAAGTGTGAGTAGTTTACCTCAGACCTTCGGGTCCATAGTTATTAGCTAGATGGCTTCATCTCTCTTTTTGGATCTCAATACAATGTTCTCTCCCTCTCTTGTGGAGATCTATTCGATGTAATCTTCTTTTTGCGGTGTGTTTGTTGAGACCAATGAATTGTGGGTTTATGATCAAGATTATCTATGAACAATATTTGAATATTCTCTAAATTCTTTTATGTATGATTGGTTATCTTTGCAAGTCTCTTCGAATTATCAGTTTGGTTTTGCCTACTAGATTGATCTTTCTTGCAATGGGAGAAGTGCTTAGCTTTGGGTTCAATCTTGCGGTGTCCTTTCCCAGTGATAGTAGGGGCAACAAGCCACGTATTGTATTGTAACCATCGAGGAAAACAAGATGGTTTTTTTATCATATTGCACGAATTTATCCCTCTACATCATGTCATCTTGCTTAAGGCGTTACTCTATTTTCATGAGCTTAATACTCTAGATGCATGCTGGATAGCGCTCGATGAGTGGAGTAATAGTAGTAGATGCAGGCAGGAGTCGGTCTACTTGTATCGGACGTGATGCCTATATACATGATCATACCTAGATATTCTCATGACTATGCTCAATTCTGTCAATTGCTCAAGCCACTAGTGAAACCTATGGCCCCCGGGTCTATCTTCATCATATTAATCTTCCAATACTTAGTTATTTCCTTTGATTTTTTCTTTGCTTTTATTTTACTTTGCATCTTTATCACAAAAATACCAAAAATATCATTTTACCATATCTATCAGATCTCACTCTTGTAAGTGACGTGAAGGGATTGACAACCCCTTATCGCGTTGGTTGCGAGGAGTTATTTGTTTTGTGCAGGTACGAGGGACTCACGCGCAGCCTCCTACTGGATTGATACCTTGGTTCTCAAAAACCGAGGGAAATACTTATACTACTTTGCTGCATCATCCTTTCCTCTTCAAGGAAATCCAACGCAGTGCTCAAGAGGTAGCAAGAAGAATTTTTGGCGCCGTTGCCGGGGAGGTTCGCGCAAGTCAAGATTTGACTCCCGACAACGAGCCATTTCTGGCACCGTTGCCAGGGAGTCTACGGAAAAGTCAACATACCAAGTACCCATCACAACCCTTATCTCCCGCATTACATTATTTGCCATTTTCCTCTTGTTTTCCTCTCCCCCACTTCACCCTTGCCGTTTTATTCGCCTCTCTCTCTATCCTCCCTCTCTTTCTCTATTTTCCTATTTTTGCCCGCTTGCTTTTTGTTTGCTTGTGTGTTGGATTGCTTCCTTGTCACGATGGCTCAAGGTAACACTAAATTGTGTGACTTTAACAATAGCAACAACAATGATTTTATTAGCACTCCGATTGCTCCTCTTACTGATGCTGAATCTTGTGAAATTAATGCCGATTTGCTGAATCTTGTCATGAAAGATCCATTTTCCGGCCTTCCTAGTGAAGATGTCGCTACCCATCTAAATAGCTTCGTTGATTTGTGTGATATGCAAAAGAAGAGAGATGTGGACAACGATATTGTTAAGTTGAAGCTATTTCCTTTTTCTCTTAGAGATCGTGCTAAAGCTTGGTTTTCGTCTTTGCCAAGAATAGTATTGATTCTTGGAACAAGTGCAAAGATGCTTTAATGTCTAAGTATTTTCCTCCCGCTAAGATCATCTCCCTTAGAAATGATATTATGAATTTTAAGCAACTTGATCATGAACATGTTGCACAAGCTTGGGAGAGGATGAAATTAATGATACGTAATTGCCCTACTCATGGTTTGAATTTGTGTATGATTATACAAAAATTTTATGCCGGATTGAATTTTTCTTCTAGAAATCTTTTAGATTCGGCTGCGGGAGGCACTTTTATGGAAATCACTTTAGGAGAAGCTACTAAACTCCTAGATAATATTATGGTTAATTATTCTCAATGGCATACTGAAAGATCTACTAATAAAAAGGTGCATGCGATAGAAGAAATTAATGTTTTGAGTGGAAAGATGGATGAACCCATGAAATTATTTGCTAGTAAGAGTGTTTCTTATGATCCTAATGATATGCCCTTTTCTACTTTGATTGAGAACAATAATGAATCTATGGATGTGAATTTTGTTGGTAGGAATAATTTTGGTAACAACGCGTATAGAGGAAATTTTAATCATAGGCCTTATCCTAGTAACCCCACTAATAATTATGGTAATTCCTACAACAATTCTTATGGAAATTATAATAAGATGCCCTCTGATTTTGAATCTAATATTAAAGAATTTATTACTTCGCAAAAGAATTTCAATGCTTTGATTGAAGAAAAATTGCTTAAGATTGATGAGTTGGCTAGGAACGTTGATAGAATTTCTCTTGATGTTGATTCTTTGAAACTTAGATCTATTCCTCCTAAGCATGATATCAATGAGTCTCTCAAAGCCATGAGAATTTCCATTGATGAGTGCAAAGAAAGAACCGCTAGGATGCATGCTAAGAAAGATGCCTTTATAAGAGCGTGTTCTTCTAGTTCCTATGAAAATAAAGATGAAGATCTAAAAGTTATTGATGTGTCCCCTATTAAATCTTTGTTTTGCAATATGAATCTTGATAATGATGGGACTGAATATTATCCACCTTTACCTAGAAGGCGTTCCAAAAATTCGGAGTTTTTAGATGTTGATGCTAAATTTGATGGAAGTGGGATTGAAGAAATTAAAACCCTAACTGTTGCTAAACCCACTATTTTGGATTTCAAGGAATTTAATTATGAAAATTGCTCTTTGATTGATTGTATTTCCTTGTTGCAATCCGTGCTAAATTCTCCTCATGCTTATAGTCAAAATAAAGCGTTTACTAAACATATCGTTGATGCCTTGATGCAATCTTATGAAGAAAAACATGAGTTGGAAGTTTCTATCCCTAGAAAACTTTATGATGAGTGGGAACCAACTATTAAAATTAATATTAAAGATCATGAGTTCTATGCTTTAATGTATTTGGGTGCTAGTGTTTCCACGATTCCAAAGACTTTGTGTGATTTGTTAGGTTCCGTGATTTTGATGATTTCTCTTTAAACTTGCACCTTGCGGATTCCACCATTAAGAAACCAATGGGAAGAATCAATGATGTTCTTATTGTCGCAAATAGGAATTATGTGCCTGTAGATTTTATTGTTCTTGACATAGATTGCAATCCTTCATGTCCTATTATCCTTGGTAGACCTTTCCTTAGAACGATTGGTGCAATTATTGATACGAAGGAAGGGAATATTAGATTCCAATTTCCGTTAAGGAAAGGCATGGAACACTTCCCTAGAAAGAAAATTAAATTACCTTATGAATCTATTATGAGAGCCACTTATGGATTGCCTACCAAAGATGGCAATACCTAGATCTACCCTTGCTTTTTATGCCTAGCTAGGGGCATTAAACGATAACGCTTGTTGGGAGGCAACCCAATTTTATTTTTATTCCTGGATTTTTGCTCCTGTTTAGTAATAAATAATTTACCTAGCCTCTGTTTTTTTTTGTGTTTTTTGTGTTTAATTAGTGTTTGTGCCAAGTAGAACTGTTGGGAAGACTTGGGGAAAGTCTTGATATCTTGCTGTAGAAAACAGAAACTCTAGCGCTGACGAGAACTGCTGCCATTTTTATTTGGAAACTGCTATTTAGTTAATTATTTTTGCAGATGATTAATAGATAAATTCCTCACGTCCAGCAATTTATTTTAGAATTTTTTGGGGTTCCATATCTTGCGCTAGCTACAGATTACTACAGATTGTTCTGTTTTTGACAAATTCTGTTTTTCGTGTGTTGTTTGCTTATTTTGATGAATCTATGGCTAGTAAAATAGTCTATAAACCATAGAGAAGTTGGAATACAGTAGGTTTAACACCAATATAAATAAAGAATGAGTTCATTACAGTACCTTGAAGTGTTCTTTTGTTTTCTTTCGCTAACGGAGCTCACGAGATTTTCTACTTTAAGTTTTGTGTTGTGAAGTTTTCAAGTTCTGGGTAAAGATTTGATGGATTATGGAACAAGGAGTGGCAAGAGCCTAAGCTTGGGGATGCCCATGGCACCCCCAAGATAATCTAAGGACACCTAAAAGCCAAAGCTTGGGGATGCCCCGGAAGGAATCCCCTCTTTCGTATACTTCCATCGGTAACTTTACTTGGAGCTATATTTTTATTCACCACATGATATGTGTTTTGCTTGGAGCGTCTTGTATGATTTGAGTCTTTGCTTTTTAGTTTATCACAATCATATTTGCTTTACACAAATTTTGAGAGATCCATACATGATTTGGAATTTGTTAGAATACTCTATGTGCTTCACTTATATCTTTTGAGTTATATAGTTTTGCTCTAGTACTTCACTTATATCTTTTAGAGCACGGTGGTGGATTTGTTTTATAGAAACTATTGATCTCTCATGCTTCACTTAGATTATTTTGAGAGTCTTAAATAGCATGGTAATTTGCTTAAATAATCCTAATATGCTAGGTATTCAAGATTAGTAAAAAAATTCTTATGAGTGTTTTGAATACTAAGAGAAGTTTGATGCTTGATGATTGTTTTGAGATATGGAGGTAATAATATCAAAGTCGTGCTAGTTGAGTAGTTGTGAATTTGAGAAATGCTTGTGTTGAAGTTTGCAATTCCTGTAGCATGCACATATGGTAAACGTTATGTAACAAATTTGAAACATGAGGTGTTCTTTGATTGTCCTCCTTATGAGTGGCGGTCGGGGACGAGCGATGGTCTTTTCCTACCAATCTATCCCCCTAGGAGCATGCGTGTAGTGCTTGGTTTTTGATGACTTGTAGATTTTTGCAATAAGTATGTGAGTTCTTTATGACTAATGTTGAGTCCATGGATTATACGCACTCTCACCCTTCCATCATTGCTAGCCTCTTCGGCACCGTGCATTGCCCTTTCTCACATTGAGAGTTGGTGCAAACTTCGCCGGTGCATCCAAACCCCGTGATATGATACGCTCTTTCACACATAAACCTCCTTATATCTTCCTCAAAACAGCCACCATACCTACCTATTATGGCATTTCCATAGCCATTCTGAGATATATTTCCATGCAACTTTCCACCATTCCATTTATCATGACACATTCATCATTGTCATATTGCTTAGCATGATCATGTAGTTGACATAGTATTTGTGGCAAAGCCACCGTTCATAATTCTTTCATACATGTCACTCTTGGTTCATTGCATATCCCGATACACCGCCGGGGCCATTCATATAGAGTCATCTTTTGTTCTAGCATCGAGTTGTAATCATTGAGTTGTAAATAAATAGAAGTGTGATGATCATCATTTTCTAGAGCATTTTCCCAAGTGAGGAATTAAAAAAAGGGAAGAGAAAGGCCATAAAAAAAAGAAGAGAAAGCACAAAAAAGAGAGAAAAAGAGATAACGGACAATGCTTCTGTCCTCTGCCACACTTGTGCTTCAAAGTAGCACCATAATCTTCATGATAGAGAATCTTTTGTTTTGTCACTTTCATATACTAGTGGGAATTTTTCATTATAGAACTTGGCTTGTATATTCCAACAATGGGCCTCCTCAAGTGCCCTAGGTCTTCGTGAGCAGGCAAGTTGGATGCACACCCACTTAGTTTCTTTTGTTGAGCTTTCATACATTTATAGCTCTAGTGCATCCGTTGCATGGCAATCCCTACTCCTTGCATTAACATCAATCGATGGGCATCTCCATAGCCCATTGACCAGCCTCGTTGATGTGAGACTTTCTCCTTTTTTTGTCTTCTCCACATAACTCCCATCATCATATTCTATTCCACCCATAGTGCTATGTCCATGGCTTGCGCTCATATATTGCGTGAAAGTTTATAGGTTTGAGATTACTAAAGTATGAAACAATTGCTTGGCTTGTCATCGGGGTTGTGCATGATGAGAGCATTCTTGTGTGACAAAAATGGAGCATGACTAAACTATATGATTTTGTAGGGATGAACTTTCTTTGGCCATGTTATTTTGAGAAGACATAATTGCTTAGTTAGTATGCTTGAAGTATTATTATTTTTATGTCAATATGAACTTTTATCTTGAATCTTTCGGATCTGAGTATTCATACCACAATTAAGAAGAATTACATTACAATTATGCCAAGTAGGACTCCGCATCAAAATTATCTTTTTTATCATTTACCTACTCGAGGACGAGCAGGAATTAAGCTTGGAGATGCTTGATACGTCTCCAACGTATCTATAATTTTTGATTGCTCCATGCTATATTATCTACTATTTTGGACATTATTGGGCTTTATTATCCACTTTTATATTATTTTTGGGACTAATCTATTAACCGGAGGCCCAGCCTAGAATTGATGTTTTTTGCCTATTTCAGAGTTTCGCAGAAAATGAATATCAAACGGAGTCCAAACGGAATGAAACCTTCGGGAACGTGATTTTCGGAACGAACATGATCCTGGAGACTTGGACCCTACATCAAGAAATAAAGGAGGAAGCCACGAGGTAGGGGGTGCTCCTACCCCCCCAGGCGCGCCCTCCAACCTCGTGGGCCCCCTGTTGCTCCACTGATGTACTCCTTCCCCTATATATACCTACGTACCCCCAAACGATCAGATATAGAGCCAAAAACCTAATTCCACCGCCGCAACCCTCTGTATCCATGAGATCCCATCTTGGGGCCTGTTCCAGAGCTCCGCCGGAGGGGGCATCCATCATGGAGGGCTTCTACATCAACACCATAGCCTCTCCGATGAAGTGTGATTAGTTTACCTCAGACCTTCGGGTCCATAGCTATTAGCTAGATGGCTTCATCTCTCTTTTTGGATCTCAATACAATGTTCTACCCCTCTCTTGTGGAGATCTATTCGATGTAATCTTCTTTTTGCGGTGTGTTTGTTGAGATCAATGAATTGTGGGTTTATGATCAAGATTATCTATGAACAATATTTGAATCTTCTCTGAATTCTTTTATGTATGATTGGTTATCTTTGCAAGTCCCTTCGAATTATCAGTTTGGTTTGGCCTATTAAATTGATCTTTCTTGCAATGGGAGAAGTGCTTAGCTTTGGGTTCAATCTTGCGGTGTCCTTTCCCAGTGACAGTAGGGGCAGCAAGGCACATATTGTATTGTTGCCATCGAGGATAACAAGATGTTTTTTTTAATCATATTGCATGAGTTTATCCCTCTACATCATGTCATCTTGCTTAAGGCGGTACTCTATTTTCATGAACTTAATACTCTGGATGCATGCTGGATAGTGGTCGATGAGTGGAGTAATAGTAGTAGATGCAGGCAGGAGTCGATCTACTTGTCTCAGATGTGATGCCTATATACATGATCATACCTAGATATTCTCATAACTATGCTCAATTCTGTCAATTGCTCAACAGTAATTCGTTCACCCACTGTAAAATACTTATGCTCTTGAGAGAAGCCACTAGTGAAACCTATGGCCCCCGGGTCTATCTTCATCATATTAATCTTCCAATACTTAGTTATTTCCTTTGCTTTTTTTCTTTGCTTTTATTTTACTTTGCATCTTTATCACAAAAATACCAAAAATATTATCTCATCATATCTATCAGATCTCACTCTCGTAAGTGACCGTGAAGGGATTGACAACCCCTCATCGCGTTGGTTGCGAGGAGTTACTTGTTTTGTGCAGGTACGAGGGACTCGCACGCAGCCTCCTACTGGATTGATACCTTGGTTCTCAAAAACTAAGGGAAATACTTACGCTACTTTGTTGCATCATCCTTTCCTCTTCAAGGAAATCCAACGCAGTGCTCAAGAGGTAGCATAGCCCCCGAGATTCGGGCCAACTACACAACAGTTGGGTCGAATCTTATCTGATGTCTTGTATTGATCACTTCTTTTTGCAGCAACTGGACTCCTACTGGGTTAGCTTCTTCAACCGGCTCCTTGAGACGCACCGTCATCTCACGGAGCGGCTTGTCGCCAAGGAGGAGGAGCTCCACACCGTGGCAGGTACTTGTTTTGCACACTCTTTTCTAGTGGGGGCGCGCTAGCGCACCCACTGGGTGTAGCCCCCGAGATTCGGGCCAACTGTGTAGCAGTTGGGTCAAATCTTAAGTAGTACTTTGTTTTTGAGCTTCTTTTCTGCAAACGAGGTGCTCTCTTGGAGGACATGGCTGGTCCGGGCCGGCTTCCCCTACGACCGGCTCGTTGCTGACGCCGGTCGGCTTGGAGCCGAGATGAAGCGGGCGAGGGCGGAGGCGACGGGAGCCTGGCGGGCGCTTGACGAAGCCAGCCGGCTGCAGGAGCGGTTGGAGGGCGACAAGGGCCGCCTCGAGGCCGAGGTGGAGCGTCTTAAGGCGGAGGCCGCCAAGGTCGTGGAGGCACAGCAGTCCCTTGTCGAGGCGGACCAGCAATGTAGCCAGCTCGCCGATGACAAGGGGCAGCTCTAGGCCGAGGTGGAACGCCTGAAGGCGCTGGTGGCCGTGACGGAGGAGACCCGGCAGGCGGAGGCCCCGCGCCGCGAGAAGGCCGGGAAGGCGGCCGAGGACAAGAACGCCGAGTTGAAGGTGGCCCTTGCCAAGGTCGCCGAGCTGGAGAAGGTGCTCCAGGAGCGTGACCACACCATCCCCCGAGAGCGGCGCGGTATGTTGCTCGAATCGCAGCACCTCGAAGATTCCTTCTCCAGTAAGTGCTTTCCTTCGGTTTTGTCTTTACCGGGTTGGGACTCCGACTTTTCTTCCTTAGTGACTTTCTTTTGACTTGCTTTCTCTTCGATAGGGGCCTTCCCAGAGATGCGCCAGCTGGTGGAGGAGGCGGTCCGCTTTCAGCACGACCCGCAAGGAGTCGTCGGCTTCGGGACTGACCCGCAGGTGGCCTAGACCTTCCCGGAGATCTTGGCCGCCGTCAAGGCCCGTCTGCGAGTCCTTGGTGAGCAGATGGGGTGGCTTTCTGTGGCCAGCGTGGCAATGACGGCGGCCCTCTGGCCGGGCACAGTCGCGCCGAGCAGCTTCACGTGGCTGGCAAGGTGGTTGGAGGCGGGCCCGGACCTGCTTCATGAGTGGCGCATTTCTGCCGCCCGAGCTGGTGCTGAGATGGCGCTTCGGTTCGCGCTGTCCTGGCACCCGGACCTGTCACTGGACGCATTGATGGGCCAGCGGGCCGGCTTAGAGAGCCAGCTGCAGGCCGAGGCCGGACGAATTGCCGCCCGGGCCAGCTACATTGCCGGGTTCGCCTTCCACGACGAGTTCCAGCCGGAGCGGGTGGAGGATCGCGGAGTCGTGCCCGCTGAGGACTACGGCCTTCTTCTGGACGACCCGGAGGGCAGCTCTGGGGAGACGGGCGTCTATCGCGATGCTGACACCGGAGAGGACGATGCTGGCACCTCAGCGGATCCGGAGGCTGCACGATCCGGCGGCGGAGATGCCTGATTTAATCTTTGTAAAAATTTCTGATAGGTAGCAGGTCCAGCCACCCACTAGGGTATGACTTGGGTGTAATGAACTCTGGCCTTGGGCCTATTTCTTAATTTGCGATGTATGAACCCTATGAATGTTTGCGCCTTTGCTTTTTCATTTTTTCGAGCCGTTTTCCTGCATTCTTCCCTCTTGAGCTCTTCCCCCGTGAGTTTGATGGCCAAGGCTCCGGTCCGTGACAAGGGGTTCGGCCTTTTGAGGGGAGCGTGTAGTACTTAGCTTTCATAACGTTGAGAGCGAGCGAAAACACACACTGGGTCGGCCGGCGGCAACCCGACAAAGCCGGATTGGCGGGCGACCGGTCGTTTGGCGGCTTGGAGTGGCGGGGGCCGGGTTAAGCAACCCGGCATCATGTGAAAAAACTCATGGATGCCGGCGCTCTTGCCCTTTGTCTTTGAAGCTTTTGTCTTGCGACTTCTCCTTTGGGTCCCCCCCCCCCCCGCGCGAGTCTGACGGCCGAGGCTCCGGTCCGTGACAAGGGGTTCGGCCTTTGGGAGGAACGCGCGATATTTAGCCTTTCAGAACGTCGAGCGTAAGCGAGACACCCACTGGGACATCTGGCGGCAATCCGGTGGGGCCGGGTTGGCGAGTAGCCGGTCGTGCGGTGACTTTTAAAGTGGCGGGGCCGGGTTGGACGACCCGGCGGTTCTTGACTTAGTGCTCGAGGCGCGCCGGTGCTCTGGTCTCATGTGCTTGCCAGCCAACAGCCGAAGCTGGTTCTGCGGCTTAGGGCGAAGTGAGAGGCTGCAGCAGTCCTACGCGTCAGGAGTTGCTAAGGGAAGCGGCGGGTGGCCAAGCCGGCCAGCCCCCGAGCCCCCGGGTCGAGCGAGTTGATCCGGCGGCCGGGTTGGCTTACAAAGAAAGTAATGCACAAAATGTAGGGGGACACAATAGCTTGGTCTCGAAGAAGGGTAGCCCCCAAGCGTTGTTCGGGAGTCCCATAGTTTCCAGATGGTTACAAAATGCGGTGATACATATGTGCATATGGCTAACTGTAAAACGGGCGGAGGAGCTCCCCATTCCATGGCTGGGTTGTTTCTTCACCGACGGTGTCCCTCTTGTGCTTGTTTGACTTGCAGGCATCGATGAGGTAGTACGCATTGCGATCGCACAAGGCCTTGCTGACAATGAAGGGACCCTCCCATGGGGAGGACAGCTTGTGTTGGCCGGCCTGCTGTCTGGACGAGGCGCAGGACGAGGTCTCCCTCCCAAAAGGCGAGGGGCTTGATTTTCTTGCTGTGGTAGTTCCTCGGGCCTTGCTGGTAGATGGCCGAGCGATTGAGTGCTAGGAGGCGTGCTTTCTCGAGCAGGTCGACGCCGTCTTCGCGTGCTTCTTTAGCTTCAGCTTTCGTGTACATCATGACGCACGGCGAGTCGAACTCAACATCGGTCGGAATGACGGCTTCTGCTCTGTAGACGAGGAAGAGCGGGGTGAACCCGGTCGACCGGTTTGGCGTGGTGCGGAGACTCCAGAGGACGGCCGGCAACTCGACGAGCCAGTTGCCGGGGGAACGGACGAGTGGCTCGATGAGCCGCGGCTTGATGCAGGATAGGACGAGGCTGTTGGCCCGCTTGACCTGGCCGTTGGACTGCGGATGTGCAACGAAAGCCAGGTCGAGGCGGATGCCGGAGACAGAGCAGTACCGCGTGAGCGCGCCCTTGGCGAAGTTGGTGTCGTTGTCTGTGATGATGCTGTTTGGCATGCCGTAGCGCACCGCGATGCCCTTGATGAACCGAACGGCCGTCGGGCCATCTAGCTTCTTGATTGGCCTTTCTTCGATTCATTTGGTGAACTTGTCCACTGCCACCAGCAAATGCGTCATGCCGCCTCGGCCGGTCTTGAAGGGCCCCTGTTGGAAATATGCCCTAGAGGCAATAATAAAATGGTTATTATTATATTTCTTTGTTCATGATAATTGTCTATTGTTCATGCTATAATTGTGTTATCTGGAAATCGTAATACATGTGTGAATACATAGACCACAGCACGTCCCTAGTGAGCCTCTAGGTGACTAGCTCGTTGATCAAAAGATAGTCATGGTTTCCTGACTATGGACATTGGATGTGATTGATAACAGGATCACATCATTAGGAGAATGATGTGATGGACAAGACCCAATCCTAAGCATAGCTCAAAGATCTTGTAGTTCGTTTGCTATAGCTTTTCCGAATGTCAAGTATCATTTCCTTAGACCATGAGATTGTGCAACTCCCGGATACCGTAGGAGTGCTTTGGGTGTACCAAACGTCACAACGTAACTGGGTGACTATAAAGGTGCACTACGGGTATCTCCGAAAGTGTCTATTGGGTTGGCACGAATCGAGACTAGGATTTGTCACTCCGTATGACGGAGAGGTATCTCTAGGCCCACTCGGTAATGCATCATCATAATGAGCTCAATGTGACCAAGTGGTTGATCACAGGATCATGCATTACGGTATGAGTAAAGTGACTTGCCGGTAACGAGATTGAACAAGGTATTGGGATACCGACGATCGAATCTCGGGCAAGTAACGTAGCGATTGACAAAGGGAATTGTATATGGGATTGATCGAATCCTCGACATCGTGGTTCATCCGATGAGATCATTGAGGAGCATGTGGGAGACAACATGGGTATCCAGATCCAGCTGTTGGTTATTGACCGGAGAGTCGTCTCGGTCATGTCTGCGTGTCTCCCGAACCCGTAGGGTCTACACACTTAAGGTTCGGTGACGCTAGGGTTGTTGAGTTATTAGTATACGGTAGCCCGAAAGTTGTTCGGAGTCCCGGATGATATCCCGGACGTCACGAGGAGTTCCGGAATGGTCCGGAGATGAAAATTTATATATAGGAAGTCAAGTTTCGGCCATCGGGAAGGTTTCGAGGGTTATCAGTGTTGTACCAGGACCACCGGAAGGATCCCGGGGGTCCACCGGATGGGGGCACCTATCACAGAGGGCCCCATGGGCTGAAGTGGGAGGGTAACCAGCCCCTAGTGGGCTGGTGTGCCCCCCTTGGGCCTCCCCCTGCGCCTAGGGTTGGAAACCCTAGGGGTGGGGGCGCCCCACTTAGCTTGGGGGGCACTCCACCCCCTTGGCCGCCGCCCGCCTTGGAGATTTAATCTCCTAGGGCCGGCACCCCCCCTAGGGGTCCTATATATAGTGGGGGTGAGGGAGGGCAGCCGCACCCTAGCCCCTAGTGCCTCCCTCTCCCTCCCGTGACACTCCTCCCTCTCCCTGAGCTTGGCGAAGCCATGCCGAGATCACCGTTGCTTCCACCACCACGCCGTCGTGCTACTGGATCTTCATCAACCTCTCCTTCACCCTTGTTGGATCAAGTTGGAGGAGACGTCTTCCCAACCGTACGTGTGTTGAACGCAGAGGTGCCGTCCATTTGGCGCTAGGTCATCGGTGATTTGGATCACGACGAGTACGACTCCATCAACCCCGTTCTCTTGAACGCTTCCGCGTGCGATCTACAAGGGTATGTAGATGCACTTCCCTCTCCCTCGTTGCTAGATGAATCCATAGATTGATCTTGGTGATGCGTAGAAAATTTTAAAATTCTGCTACGTTCCCCAACAGTGGCATCATGAGCTAGGTCTATGCGTAGTTTCTATGCATGAGTAGAACACAAAGCAGTTGTGGGCGTGGATATTGTCAATTTTCTTGCCATTACTAGTCTTATCTTGATTCGGCGGCATCGTGGGATGAAGCGGCCCGGACCGACCTTACACGTACACTTACGTGAGACTGGTTCCACCGATTGACATGCACTAGTTGCATAAGGTGGCTGGCGGGTGTCTGTCTCTCCCACTTTAGTCGGATCGGATTCGATGAAAAGGGTCCGTATGAAGGGTAAATAGAAATTGGCATATCATGTTGTGGTTTTGGCATATGTAAGAAACGTTCTTGCTAGAAACCTATAGCAGCCACGTAAAAACTTGCAACAACAATTAGAGGACGCCTAACTTGTTTTTGCAGCATGTGCCGTGTGATGTGATATGGCCAAAAGGATGTGATGAATGATATATGTGATGTATGAGATTGATCATGTTCTTGTAATAGGAATCACGACTTGCATGTCGATGAGTATGACAACCGGCAGGAGCCATAGGAGTTGTCTTTATTTATTTATGACCTGCGTGTCAACATAAACGTCATGTAATTACTTTACTTTATTGCTAAAGCTTTAGCCATAGTAGTAGAAGTAATAGATGATGAGACAACTTCAAGAAGACACGATGATGGAGATCATGGTGTCATGCCGGTGACAACGATGATCATGGAGCCCCGAAGATGGACATCAAAAGGAGCAAATGATATTGGCCATATCATGTCAGTATTTGATTGCATGTGATGTTTATCATGTTTTACATCTTATTTGCTTAGAACGACGGTAGCTTAAATAAGATGATCCCTCGTAATAATTTGAAGAAAGTGTTCCCCCTAACTGTGCACTGTTGCGAAGGTTCGTTGTTTCGAAGCACCACGTGATGATCGGGTGTGATAGATTCTAACGTTCGAATACAACGGGTGTAAGCCAGATTTACACATGCAATACACTTAGGTTGACTTGACGAGCCTAGCATGTACAGACATGGCCTCGGAACACGGAAGACCGAAAGGTCGAGCATGAGTCGTATAGAAGATACGGTCAACATGAAGATGTTCACCGATGTTGACTAGTCCGTCTCACATGATGATCAGACACGACCTAGTTGACTTGGATCATGTTTCACTTAGATGACTAGAGGGATGTCTATCTGAGTGGGAGTTCATTGAATAATTTGATTAGATGAACTTAATTATCATGAACTTAGTCTAAAATCTTTACACTATGTCTTGTAGATCAAATGGCCCACGCTAAGTTGCCCTCAACTTCAACGCGTTCCTAGAGAAAACCAAGCTGAAAGATGATGGCAGCAACTATACGGACTGGGTCCGGAACCTAAGGATCATCCTCATAGCTGCCAAGAAAGATTATGTCCTAGAAGCACCGCTAGGTGACGCACCCATCCCAGAGAACCAAGACGTTATGAACGCTTGGCAGTCACGTGCTGATGATTACTCCCTCGTTCAGTGCGGCATGCTTTACAGCTTAGAACCGGGGCTCCAAAAGCGTTTTGAGAGACACAGAGCATATGAGATGTTCGAAGAGCTGAAAATGGTTTTCCAAGCTCATGCCCGGGTCGAGAGATATGAAGTCTCCGACAAGTTCTTCAGTTGTAAGATGGAGGAAAATAGTTCTGTCAGTGAGCACATACTCAAAATGTCTGGGTTGCATAACCGCTTGACTCAGCTGGGAGTTAATCTCCCGGATGACGCGGTCATTGACAGAATCCTTCAGTCGCTTCCACCGAGCTACAAGAGCTTTGTGATGAACTTCAATATGCAGGGGATGGAAAAGACCATTCCTGAGGTATATTCAATGCTGAAATCAGCGGAGGTGGAAATCAAAAAGGAACATCAAGTGTTGATGGTGAATAAAACCACTAAGTTCAAGAAAGGCAAGGGTAAAAAGAACTTCAAGAAGGACGACAAGGGGGTTGCCGCGCCCGGTAAGCAAGCTGCCGGGAAGAAGTCAAAGAATGGACCCAAGCCTGAGACTGAGTGTTTTTATTGCAAGGGAAGTGGTCACTGGAAGCGGAACTGCCCCAAATACTTAGCGGACAAGAAGGCCGGCAACACTAAAGGTATATGTGATATACATGTAATTGATGTGTACCTTACCAGTACTCGTAGTAGCTCCTGGGTATTTGATACCGGTGCGGTTGCTCACATTTGTAACTCAAAGCAGGAGCTGCGGAATAAGTGGAGACTGGCGAAGGACGAGGTGATGATGCGCATCGGGAATGGTTCCAAGGTCGATGTGACCGTCGTCGGCACGCTGCCTCTACATTTACCTACGGGATTAGTTTTAAACCTCAATAATTGTTATTCAGTGCCAGCTTTGAGCATGAACATTGTATCAGGATCTCGTTTAATTCGAGATGGCTACTCATTTAAATCCGAGAATAATGGTTGTTCTATTTATATGAGAGATATGTTTTATGGTCATGCTCTGCTGGTGAATGGTTTATTCTTAATGAATCTCGAGCGTAATGTTACGCATATTCATAGTGTGAATACCAAAAGATGTAAGGTTGATAATGATAGTCCCACATACTTGTGGCACTGCCGCCTTGGTCACATAGGTGTCAAACGCATGAAGAAGCTCCATGCAGATGGACTTTTGGAGTCTCTTGATTACGAATCATTTGACACGTGCGAACCATGCCTCATGGGTAAATGACCAAGACTCCGTTCTCAGGAACAATGGAGCGAGCAACCAATTTATTGGAAATCATACATACTGATGTGTGCGGTCCAATGAGTGTTGAGGCTCGCGGTGGCTATCGTTATGTTCTCACCCTCACTGATGACTTGAGTAGATATGGGTATGTCTACTTAATGAAACACAAGTCTGAGACCTTTGAAAAGTTCAAGGAATTTTAGAGTGAGGTTGAGAATCAACGTGACGGGAAAATCAAGTTCTTGCGATCAGATCATGGGGGTGAATACTTGAGTCATGGATTTGGCAGACACTTAAGACAATGTGGAATAGTTTCACAACTCACGCCGCCTGGAACACCTCAACGTAATGGTGTGTCCAAACGTCGTAATCGCAGTCTATTGGATATGGTGCGATCAATGATGTCTCTTACCGATCTATCGCTGTCATTTTGGGGCTATGCTTTAGAGACTGCCGCATTCACTTTAAATAGGGCTCCGTCGAAATCCGTTGAGACGACACCGTATGAATTATGGTTTGGGAAGAAACCTAAGCTGTCGTTTCTAAAAGTTTGGGGATGCGATGCTTATGTCAAGAAACTTCAACCTAAAAAGCTCGAACCCAAATCGGAAAAATGCATCTTCATAGGATACCCTAAAGAAACTATTGGGTATACCTTCTACCTCAGATCCGAAGGCAAGATCTTTGTTGCCAAGAATGGATCCTTTCTAGAGAAAGAGTTTCTCTCGAAAGAAGTAAGTGGGAGGAAAGTAGAACTTGATGAAGTATTACCTCTTGAACCGGTAAGTGGCGCGACTCAGGAAAATGTTCCTGAGGTGCCTGCACCGACTAGAGAGGAAGTTAATGATGATGATCATGAAACTTCAGATCAAGTTGCTACTGAACTAGGTAGGTCCACAAGGACACGTTCCGCACCAGAGTGGTACGGCAACCCTGTCCTGGAAATCATGTTGTTAGACAACGGTGAACCTTCGAACTATGAAGAAGCGATGGCGGGCCCAGATTCCGACAAATGGCTGGAAGCCATGAAATCCGAGATAGGATCCATGTATGAAAACGAAGTATGGACTTTGACTGACTTGCCCGATGATCGGCGAGCCATAGAAAATAAATGGATCTTTAAGAAGAAGACAGACGCGGATGGTAATGTAACCATCTATAAAGCTCGGCTTGTCGCTAAGGGTTATCGACAAGTTCAAGGGGTTGACTACGATGAGACTTTCTCACCCGTAGCGAAGCTGAAGTCCGTCCGAATCATGTTAGCAATTGCCGCATTCTATGATTATGAGATATGGCAAATGGACGTCAAAACGGCATTCCTTAATGGTTTCCTTAAGGAAGAATTGTATATGATGCAGCCGGAAGGTTTTGTCGATCCTAAGAATGCTGACAAGGTGTGCAAGCTCCAACGCTCGATTTATGGGCTGGTGCAAGCATCTCGGAGTTGGAACATTCGTTTTGATGAGATGATCAAAGCGTTTGGGTTTACGCAGACTTATGGAGAAGCCTGCATTTACAAGAAAGTGAGTGGGAGCTCTGTAGCATTTCTCATATTGTATGTGGATGACATACTGTTGATGGGAAATGATATATAATTCTTGGAAAGCATAAAGGCCTACTTGAACAAGTGTTTTTCAATGAAGGATCTTGGAGAAGCTGCTTACATATTAGGCATCAAGATCTATAGAGATAGATCAAGACGCCTCATTGGTCTTTCACAGAGTACGTACCTTGACAAGATATTGAAGAAGTTCAATATGGATCAGTCAAAGAAGGGGTTCTTGCTTGTATTGCAAGGTACGAGATTGAGCACGGCTCAATACCCAACCACGGCAGAAGATAGAGAAAAGATGAGTGTCGTCCCCTATGCCTTGGCCATAGGCTCTATCATGTATGCTATGTTGTGTACCAGACCTGATGTAAATCTTGCCGTAAGTTTGGTAGGAAGGTACCAAAGTAATCCCGGCATGGAACACTGGACAGCGGTCAAGAATATCCTGAAGTACCTGAAGAGGACTAAGGATATGTTTCTCGTTTATGGAGGTGACGAAGAGCTTGTCGTAAAGGGTTACGTCGATGCTAACTTCGACACAGATCTGGATGACTCTATTTCACAAACCGGATACGTGTATATTTTGAATGGTGGGGCAGTAAGCTGGTGCAGTTGCAAGCAAAGCATTGTGGCGAGATCTACATGTGAAGCGTAGTACATGGCAGCGTCGGAGGCAGCACAAGAGGCAATCTGGGTGAAGGAGTTCATTACCGACCTAGGAGTCATACCCAATGCGTTGGGCCCGATGACTCTCTTCTGTGACAACACTGGAGCTATTGCCCTTGCCAAGGAGCCCAGGTTTCACAGGAAGACCAGGCATATCAAGCGTCGCTTCAACTCCATTCGTGAAAGTGTTCAAAATGGAGACATAGATATTTGTAAAGTACATACAGACCAGAATGTGGCAGATCCGTTGACTAAACCTCTCCCTAGAGCAAAACATGATCAACACCAGAACTGCATGGGTGTTCGATTCATCACAATGTAACTAGACTATTGACTCTAGTGCAAGTGGGAGACTGTTGGAAATATGCCCTAGAGGCAATAATAAAATGGTTATTATTATATTTCTTTGTTCATGATAATTGTCTATTGTTCATGCTATAATTGTGTTATCCGGAAATCGTAATACATGTGTGAATACATAGACCACAACACATCCCTAGTGAGCCTCTAGTTGACTAGCTCGTTGACCAAAAGATAGTCATGGTTTCCTGACTATGGACATTGGATGTCATTGATAACGGGATCACATCATTAGGAGAATGATGTGATGGACAAGACCCAATCCTAAGCATAGCTCAAAGATCGTGTAGTTCGTTTGCTATAGCTTTTCCGAATGTCAAGTATCATTTCCTTAGACCATGAGATTGTGCAACTCCCGGATACCGTAGGAGTGCTTTGGGTGTACCAAACGTCACAACATAACTGGGTGACTATAAAGGTGCACTACGGGTATCTCCGAAAGTGTCTGTTGGGTTGGCACGAACAGAGACTAGGATTTGTCACTCCGTATGACAGAGAGGTATCTCTGGGCCCACTCGGCAATGCATCATCATAATGAGCTCAATGTGACCAAGTGGTTGACCACGGGATCATGCATTACGGTACAAGTAAAGTGACTTGCCGATAACGAGATTGAACGAGGTATTGGGATACCGACGATTGAGTCTCGGGCAAGTAACGTACCGATTAACAAAGGGAATTGTATACGGGATTGATCGAATCCTCGACATCATGGTTCATCCGATGAGATCATCGAGGAGCATGTGGGAGCCAACATGGGTATCCAGATCCCGCTGTTGGTTATTGACCGGAGAGTCATCTCGGTCATGTCTGCGTGTCTCCCGAACCCGTAGGGTCTACACACTTAAGGTTCGGTGACGCTAGGGTTGTTGAGATATTAGTATACGGTAGCCCGAAAGTTGTTCGGAGTCCCGGATGAGATCCCGAACGTCATGAGGAGTTCCGGAATGGTACAGAGATGAAGATTTACATATAGGAAGTCAAGTTTCGGCCATCGGGAAGGTTTCAGGGGTTATCGGTGTTGTACCGGGACCACCAGAAGGGTCCCGGGGGTCCACCGGGTGGGGCCACCTATCCCGGAGGGCCCCATGGGCTGAAGTGGGAGGGGAACCAGCCCCTAGAGGGCTGGTGCGCCCCCTTGGGCCTCCCCCTGCGCCTAGGGTTGGAAACCCTAGGTGTGGGGGGCGCCCCACTTGGCTTGGGGGGCACTGCACCCCCTTGGCCGCCGCCCCCCTTGGAGATTCAATCTCCTAGGGCTGGCGCCCCCCTAGGGGTCCTATATATAGTGGGGGTGAGGGAGGGCAACCGCACCCTAGACCCTGGTGCCTCCCTCTCCCTCCCGTGACACTCCTCCCTCTCCCTGAGCTTGGCGAAGCCCTGCCGAGATCACCGTTGCTTCCACCACCACGCCGTCGTGCTGCTGGATCTTCATCAACCTCTGCTTCCCCCTTGCTGGATCAAGTTGGAGGAGACGTCTTCCCAACCGTACATGTGTTGAACGCGGAGGTGCCGTCCGTTCGGCGCTAGGTCATCGGTGATTTGGATCACGACGAGTACGACTCCATCAACCCCATTCTCTTGAACACTTCCGCGCGTGATCTACAAGGGTATGTTGATGCACTCCCCTCTCCCTCGTTGCTAGATGACTCCATAGATTGATCTTGGTGATGCGTAGAAAAATTTAAAATTCTGCTACGTTCCCCAACAGCCCCACCATGTCGAGTCCCTAGACCGCGAAGGGCCAGGCGATCGGGATGGTCCGGAGGGCAGACACCGGCTGGTGGCTGTGCTTGCTGAAGTGCTGGCTCCCCTCGCACTTGTTGACGAGTGACTCTGCGTCTTCGAGGGCCGTGGGCCAGTAGAAACCATGGCAGAAGGCCTTGGCCACCAGGGACCGTGAGGCGGCATGGTGCCCACACTCGCCCTGGTGTATGTCGAGGAGGATCTCAATACCCTTGCCCTGCTCAACACAGCGTTGGAACACGCCTGTGGAGCTGCGCTTGACGAGCTTGTTGTTGATGATGCTGTAGGCGGACGCTCGACGTTGCACTTGCCGAGCTTCTGTCTCGTCGATGGGGAGGACCCCGTTCTCGAGGAACTCCGATATGGGCACGGCCCAGGATGGCACCATCACCACGGCAAAGACGACCACTATTTCAGGCTCCGGGTCGGCGGCCCCTGACCCGGGTTCGGCAGCCCCTGGGATGGGTTCGGTAGCGCCCGGGCCGGGTTGAGGCGCGGCCAGGTCGGATGGAGCAGTCCCCGGGCCGGGTTGAGGCGCGGCCGGGTCGGTTGGAGCAGTCCCCGGGCCGGGTTGAGGCGTGGCTGGGTCGGTTGGAGCAGTCCCCGGGCCGGGTTGAGGCGCGACCGGGTCGGTTGGAGCAGTCCCCGGGCCGGGTTGAGGCGCGGCCGGGTCGGTTGGAGCAGTCCCCGGGCCAGGTTGAGGCATGGCCGGGTCGGTTGGAGCAGTCCCCGGGCCAGGTTGAGGCGCGGCCGGGTCGGTTGGCACATGGATGGACTCAGAGTCTGGAGACGGCTTGACGGACGGCTTGTGCAGATGCTCGAGGGAGACGCCGAATGGGATGGACTGCCGAGATGAGGCAATCTTGGCGAACATGTCGGCTGCCTCGTTCTCTGCACGCGGGACGTGGAGAAACTCACAGCCCTCGAAGAACCCGGACAGCTTCTGGACGAGGAAGTGGTAGCTCGCCATGTTAGAGTTGTGCGCGTCCCACTCGACTGAGCACTGTTGCACCACCAGATCCGAGTCGCCAAAGCACAGGATGCACCGGATGCTGAATTTCTTGGCAAGCCGGAGGCTGTGCACAAGGGCATAGTACTCAGCGACATTTTTGGAGGCGGCGAAGTGGATCTATAGTGCGTACTTGAGCCGTCAAAGTGCATGCTCCAATGCGTCGAGTCTGGAGCAGGTACTGGGTCTCGGTCCAGTCGACAAGGAAGTCGGCCAAATTTTGGGACTTGATTGTGGCGCGAGGCTCGTAGAGGATGGTATGGCCGGCTAGCTTGAGCGCCCACTTGGCGACCGGCCAGAGGCATCCCGGCACCCAATGATGTCGCCTAGAGGGTCCGTGCTGACCACGATGATGACATGCTCTTGAAAGTACTGCTTCAGTTTCTTGGCGGTGAAGTACACACCGTAACACATCTTCTAGTAGTGCGGGTAGTTCTGCTTCGAGGCGGAGAGCACCTCGCTTAGGTAGTAGACGGCACGCTGGACGGCTTGGGCCCTGTCCCTCTCTGGTTGCTCGACCACCATCACCGTGCTGACCGACCGCGAGGTCGCGATGATATAGAGCAACAGCGGATCCTTCTCGGCCGGTGCGGCCAGGACCGATGCAGTGGAAAGCATGTGCTTAAGGCCCCGGAAGGCTTTGTCCGCCTGGTCATTCCACTCAAACGGCGTCGTCTTCTTCATCAGCTGATACAGGGGCAAGGCCCTCTTGCCCAGCCAGCTGAGAAACTGGCTGACTGAGGCCAAGCAGCTAGTGAACTTCTGGACATCGCGCAGCCAGGCCGGCTTGCGCATGTGCTCGATGGCCTTGATTTTCTACGGGTTGGCCTCAATGCCGCACTCCGAGACGAGGAAACCGAGTAGCTTTCTTCCCGGGACGCCGAAAACGCATTTCTTTGGGTTGAGCTTGACCTTGTACTCTTGCAGGTTGACGAAGGTCTCCTTCAGATCGTCGAGGAGTGTGAGGTGCTGCGTGGTCTTCACCACGATGTCGTCCATGTAGACGTGGATATTACGGCCGAGTTGCGACAACAGGCACTTCTGCATGCAGCGCTGGAAAGTGGCGCTGACGTTCTTCAAACCAAACGACATGGTGATGTAGCAATACGCCCCAAAGGGCGTGATGAAGGACGTCTTCAGGGCGTCGGTCGGGTCCAGCTTGATCTGATGATAGCCGGAGTAAGCATCCAGGATGGACAAGAGCTCGCACCCGGCGGTGGAGTCGATGACTTGGTCAATCCGCGGGAGGGCGAACGGGTCTTTGGGGCAGGCCTTGTTCAGGCTGCTGTAGTCGATACACATGCGCCAGGTGTTGTTCTTCTTCAAAACGAGGACCGCGTTGGCCAGCCACTCGGGATGAAATACTTCCATGATGAAGCCGGCCACAAAAAGTTTGGCGACCTCTTCACCAATGGTCCTTCTCTTCTCTTCGGAAAAGTGTCGCAGGGGTTGACGGACGGGCTTGGCGTCCTTGCGGACGTGAAGTTTGTGCTCGGCGTACTTCCTCAGGATACCCAGCATGTCCTTTGGGGTCCATGCAAAGATATCCCGATTCTCACGGAGGAAGTCGACGAGCTCGCCTTCCTATTTGCTATCGAGGCGGGTGCCTACGAAAATGTAGTTGCAGCAGCCGGGGTCTTTCGGGTTCACCTTCACCTTCTTGGTCTCCTTGGAGGGCTTGAACGAGGCCTCGTCGGCCGGGTCCTCGGCCAGGATGGGTGCGGCTGACGTCTCTTGGGCCATGGCGACGATTCGGTCGAGCTGGCGCCGCTCCTCAGCTACGACCAGCGACTCGGCCATCTTGGCGCCGTCTCGGGCACACTCCATGGACTTGCCGTAGTCGCCAGTGATGCTGATGAGGCCCTTCGGACCCGGCATCTTTATCTTCAGATATGCGTAGTGGGGGACCGCCATGAACTTGGCGAGCACGGGCCAGCCCAGCAGTGAAGGAAATATGCCCTAGAGGCAATAATAATGTTATTATTTTATTTCCTTATATCATGATAAATGTTTATTATTCATGCTAGAATTGTATTATCCGGAAACATAATACTTGTGTGAATACATAGACAAACCAAACGTCACTAGTATGCCTCTACTTGACTAGCTCATTAATCAAAGATGGTTATGTTTCCTAACCATAGACATGTGTTGTCATTTGATTAACGGGATCACATTTTGCCGGAGGAACACTTTGTGTGCTACCAAACGTCACAACGTAACTGGGTGATTATAAAGGAGCTCTACAGGTGTCTCCAAAGGTACATGTTGGGTTGGCGTATTTCGAGATTAGGATTTGTCACTCCGATTGTCGGAGAGGTATCTCTGGGCTCTCTCGGTAATGCACATCACATAAGCCTTGCAAGCATTTCAACTAATGAGTTAGTTGCGAGATGATGTATTACGAAACGAGTAAAGAGACTTGCCGGTAACGAGATTGAACTAGGTATTGAGATACCGACGATCGAATCTTGGGCAAGTAAAAATACCGATGACAAAGGGAACAACGTATGTTGTTATGCAGTCTGACCGATAAAGATCTTCGTAGAATATGTAGGAGCCAATATGAGCATCCAGGTTCCGCTATTGGTTATTGACCGGAGACATGTCTCGGTCATGTCTACATTGTTCTCGAACCCGTAGGGTCTGCACGCTCAAGGTTTCGATGACAGTTATATTATGAGTTTATGAGTTTTGATGTACCGAAGTTAGTTCCGAGTCCCGGATGTGATCACGGACATAACGAGGAGTCTCGAAATGGTCGAGACATAAATATTGATATATTAGACGGCTATATTCGGACACCGGAAGTGTTCCAGGTGATTTCGGAGAAAACCGGAGAGCCGGAGGGTTACCGGAACCCTACCGGGAGAAGGAATGGGCCATATGGGCCTTAGTGGAGAGAGAGGGGCAGCCAGGGTGGGCCGTGCGCCTCCTCCCCCCTTGTCCGAATTGGACTAGGAGAGGGGGGGCGGCGCCCCCCTTTCCTTCTCCCTCCCCACTTCCTTCCCCCTCCTAGTAGGAGTCCTACTCCTACTAGGAGGAGGACTCCTCCTGGCGCGCCAATAGGGGCCGGCCGGTCTCCTCCCCTTGCTCCTTTATATACGGGGGCAGGGGGCACCCCTAGACACACAAGTTAATCCACGTGATCATATTCTTAGCCGTGTGTGGTGCCCCCTTCCACCATAATCCTCGATAATATTGTAGCGGTGCTTAGGCGAAGCCCTGCGACGGTAGTACATCAAAATCGTCACCACGCCATCGTGCTGACGGAACTCTGCCCCGACACTTTGCTGGATCGGAGTCCGGGGATTGACGGTGTCCTGGACTAGGGGGTACTCACCACGTCATCTCCCGATCTATTAGATTGGGCCGAGGCCCCCCATGGCCGTATACTCATGGGCCAGTTCGGACAGTTGCCGCATACAAGGAAGATTCCACAAAGACTTGGCGATCAAGACAAGGACTTCTCCCCACCAGCGTATTTGGCTAGGACTCTTATTAACCTAGGCCTCTGGTGCATTATATAAACCAGGGCCAGGCTAGTCTCTAGAGGAGACAACATACAGAACAACAATCATACCATAGGCTAGCTTCCAATAACCAGGCAATCAGGCCATAAGGCTGTAACAGACAAAGCGCACTCAGGGAATCAGGCCATAAGGCCATAAGGCTGTATCAGACAAAGCGTGTTCCTTGCCTCCTGTTACCATCCAGCCTAGACGCACAGTTCGGGACCCCCTACCCGAGATCCGCCGGTTTTGACACCGACATTGGTGCTTTCATTGAGAGTTTCGCTGTGTGATCGACAAAAGGATCGATGGCTCGCCTGCAGATCAACTGCGACTTCGGCATCTTCATCACCAGCTCGACTGGTCATCTTGGTTCGACCAAGAATTGAGCCCCGTGTTCGGATCACCATGTTCGGACGAGGGCCTTCATCAAACATCAACTCTGATCTCTACCAAGATCACGGAGGAATCATCTATGGACATCGGGGGCTCAACGTCAACATTGCCCCCAAGCGACCATGCTGTTTTTTTGGACATCAAACTCGTATCTGCCGTCACCACCTCCTCGAGTATCGCTTTGATGATCGCTTTGGTGCAATTGTGCGGAATTGATTCTATAACAACCCTGGAAAATTTTGTCGAGTTCCGATGGAGGAATCTCTGGCAATCAACGATATACCGGAGCCCTGTCAAATCTGGATGGGAATTTGGATGAGTTTAGGGTGTGGTGTCCAGCTTCTAGCTCGGACGTCCTTTGGAAGATCCAACCGTTGATCGGCTGCGGAATTCCTATATCTACCACCGCTCAAAATTTCAGCTCGATCCGACCGTCCAAACTCCGGGAACCTTCCGATTAGTGCATCACTTTTCGGATCTGTTTTCTGCGCGAAAACGAATCCGACCCGAGTTCATCTTTTTTATGAACGGGGTTTCGGACATCCCTTTTGAAGGAAGTTTTGTATGGGGTATTGTGTTTTGTTCTCGAACACATCCTACTAACTTTAAAATCTTTTGAACATGATCTTCAACATCATGCTGGTGTCAAACCACGGCTGCCGACCTGCGCTAGACGCGATGTCACTTTGTTGAGCCGAGCTCAACTTCTTCGGATCATCATCTCTACAAGCCGAACAAGAGTCCGGCATCGCGAAGGATAAATCATCACCAACATCGCCGCCCCACGGATTACACGTAGCGGGCATACTGGCATCGCCGCACGGTCGCTTCATCAAGCCGGCATCGACCACGTCACGACCTGCATCGACAGGGCCGCACTATTGCTTCTTCAAGCCGGTGTCCATCACGCCGACCTACTTCAACTCATCGGCTGACATCGAGGCTTTGACATCTCGGCTGGATCGGGGGCTTCGCCATCTCTTCATCAACCTACTGCGGACACTTCGGCGTCACTAGCCGACCAGCTCCGTCACGTTAGCTGGGCCGAGGGCTCTGCCTCGGCGAGTCAACCTTTGCCAGTATTGCCATGCCGCCGTTTTATCGCCCATCAGGCAATGGGTGTGCGGAGCGAGTCCCAATTTTGGGAATCACCTTCCTTCGAATTGCTACAACAAATAAATCAGGTGCTATTAATCCCAGTATTTTTTGCTCGTTTGGGTTCATTTTTCCCAAGGAATTATTACTCTGGTTTGTCCATCATATGTACACAGGTCTATCAAATGGTGGCCGCATTAACGAGGTCGCGTGGTGGTTCGATCAGTTTCCATACATAGTCCGGCGAACGCCACATCCGGAGCTCGGACCGACCTGCGAATTCAGGCTTTGCCACGCCTTTACTGCATCACGCCGACGCCCTGCGTCGACATTGACTTCGGCGCCAGGCCATATTTCTTCTATTACTCACTTTGCATAAATTATTTATTATGCAATGATTTTTTTTAATTATCATTATTACAATTATCTCCGGTTTGCACTATTTTTTATGCACAGGAAAATGATCTGGGGACTTCAGCGTCACTCTGCCGGTCTGCATTGACCGTGCTATGTTACCACTTCGGCGTGTCGAGCTCTCCGCTCCGCCACCTCGGGACCAGCTTGGGGGATGGAACCTTGCCCCGCATCAAGCTCGGACCGCGTCATCAATACCGAACACATTAACCAGCTAAGTCGCTTTCATGCTCAAAGCTTTAATTTCTAACTTGTGTTCGGTTCGACCGAGCGTTATACTTTTTTGGAAAAAAGTTGCTTGTAAAAAATTTCCTTGTCCAAACTTTGTTTGTGATGCATAAATTCAAATACCCAATTCATTTGGGGGCTTCCTTCATGAA
Source organism: Triticum aestivum (assembly GCF_018294505.1). Lineage (NCBI taxonomy): Eukaryota > Viridiplantae > Streptophyta > Magnoliopsida > Poales > Poaceae > Triticum > Triticum aestivum. The sequence continues at coordinate 537,669,516 of NC_057794.1, forward strand.
GCTTTTCCACTTGCATATGATTATACTTGTACGGCTTCGTTCCTTGTTCGTGTATTACGCCACAATATGCATCATATTGACTTAAGCGATTTGCAAGCTGGGTTGCCTCGCTCCTGTGTTTACCCCTACGTTCCCGATTGTTCGGCTAGGGAGTAAAGGGAGCACCTCTGCGATTGTCACGATCGGGTCGCCCGAGCCGGACCTCAGACTGGGTGAAGCCGAAAGCTAGCGCTCTTATAGTTTTCAATGATGGTCGGCACACAATGGAACTCATGAGTACAAAAAATCTATTGCACAAGTCTCATAATAACAATGAGCACCGAAGAAAGGTATCGGTGGGGGTACTATTTTCTTCGAAGATGCTTCTTACACCTCACGATAATATAGCATAAGTTCCCTAAGTTTATTTGAGCCATTTTATAATAAGTGTTCTTCTTCTTAGTCGTTGCAAAGTTTTATTATTATTTATCACTTCTTTTTTCGACACGAGTGTGCGGCCACTAGCCGGGGAGCCTAATTTCTCTCTCAAAGCCGCTAGAGTTTAGTTTGCTAAACTGGCCTGATGAGAAGTACTTCGCCCTCGGGATAGGAGGTTGAAGCCGTAGGCTGACCCGCTCGAAGTCTTGAGATAGGATGTATCATGTTAAAGCACGACAGAAGCACTTCTTCTTTCTAAGACCAACTTTCGGATTGACACCGAACACTTGATATTGTTCGGACGTCATGTTTTTACTGACGTTTCTTGGTTTTCCAAGCTTTTTGGCCCTTCTAAACTATTTGTGCTTTTCCAGCATTAGTCTCGCAGTGCAACGCTGGACACCTTTAGGGATTCGGAAAAAACATTCTCAGATATTATGATATATGCATCGGTTTCGAATTGTGTCTTCGGCCAATAGTTGGGTTGCCCGGCTCCTGCACTTGCTTCCTACGTTCCGTTTTGTTCGGCTAGGCGTGCAAAGGGAGAACCACTGCGATTGTGCTTCCAGCTCACATTGTTAAGCACCTTAGTGGAGAAAGCCGAAAACTGACTGTCACAATAAGCGTAAACTGGTCAGCGAGCCGATGACTATGTTAAATGACGGGCCGTTCATAACATTGGCCGAAGTGTTTACGGCTTGACCCCGACTGTCGCCAAACACTACCGGGGGCTATTAACTGGCCTCCCAAACTAAATCCTCGATATTTTGCTCTTACATTAGAGCTGAGGTTTAATGATCATGCTTAGCATGACAACCCAAAGAAAGGAACCGATAGCGGGACTATTTTCTTTGGAAGACATTTCTTCTGTTAAATAGTAATATAACTCTCTGCGTACCTTTGTTTATAAAACCGTATGGCCAGATTGCCTTGTTTGTTGTAAATCTTTGCCCTCATAAAGGTTTTATAAAGTAGGACAAACACTCCTCGGCTATTGGCCGAGGAGGTGGAAGCCGATGGTCAGTTAACAAAGCTTTGTACAATGCGGATCTGAGCGTTAATGACATAAAGTACTTGGATACATAGAGTCATTACACATAATTTGTGATTTTACTATGGATATTGATCCTTAATTCGGCCACCCGTGCCCGCATTAAGGCTCGGGGGCTACTCGGCTTCGGGCTTATTATTTACAAATATTAAAGGGCACATCGATCCCCTGATCTGGTGTTGCCACCCGACCAGTGTCTCGGGGGCTACTCCATGCTTGTCCAATGCAGAAAATTTTATGTGCAATATAGTTTCCGAGGAGAGTTTGATCCTCAGGTTGGTCGGCCGCACCCAACCTGAGTCTCGAGGACTGAGCACGCCGCTTTTAGTGTCCCGAAGTATTCTGCCGAGCTTGGACTTGATCCTCAGGCCGATTTTGCAAATCAACCTGAGTCTCAGCGGCTACTAGGATCAGCGGTCTTACGTCATCCTTCAGGGGCATCTCGGGTTTTAGACTGATACACACCTTGAGGGCTACTGGCTATATATCTCGGTAGAGAATAAATTGCACCAACAAAAAATATTCACAAAAATCGGCCCACATTCGGGGTGGTGCACCACCTCGGAAGCAGTCCGGCAGAAAGCTCGGGCGCTAGTGGCTGGCTCCGTAGAGGGCATTTCCGGTGTTAAGCTCGGCTAAACTCCTTCAAACTTTTTTGAACCAAGGTGATATGACACCTCGGATATAGTCTGGTGTTGGAGCTCGGATACATAGTCCGGCGTTGGAGCTCGGATACATTCCGGCGTTAGAGCTGGAAAGCGGTCCGGCATTGGTGCTCGGCTGCAAAAGATACCTCGAATACAGTCCGGCATTAGAGCTCGGACGCAAGAGGACACTGCCTCCCGGGAACAACTTCAGACCCGAGGTGTGGCATAAAAATAATAAGGCATTGATAAAGGCCGGAAACTTAAAGGGGCTCCTCGGATACCCGGCATATAAACTCGTCGAATGCATTTCGGCGATCCTCAAGATCGAAGATGAGAAGATTTGTTGAACCAGTTTTCAAGACCGACGACCAAAGATGAAGAACAGTTCGGAAGAATCGAGGAGCGTCCCTAACTTGAAGACCAGTTCAGGGGGCTACTGACGGTGTCCTGGACTAGGGGGTACTCACCACGTCGTCTCCCGATCTATTAGATTGGGCCGAGGCCCCCCATGGCCGTATACTCATGGGCCAGTTCGGACAGCTGCCGCATACAAGGAAGATTCCACAAAGACTTGGCGATCAAGACAAGGACTTCTCCCCACCGGCGTATTTGGCTAGGACTCTTGTTAACCTAGGCCTCTGGTGCATTATATAAACCAGGGCCAGGCTAGTCGATAGAGGAGACAACCTACAGAACAACAATCATACCATAGGCTAGCTTCCAGGGTTTAGCCTCCTTGATCTCGTGGTAGATCTACTCTTGTACTACCCATATCATCAATATTAATCAAGCAGGACGTAGGGTTTTACCTCCATCAAGAGGGCCCGAACCTGGGTAAAACATTGTGTTCCTTGCCTCCTGTTACCATCCGGCCTAGACGCACAGTTCGGGACCCCTACCCGAGATCCGCCGGTTTTGACACCGACAGGGATCATCATCGAGCTGAACGTGTGCTAAAACTCGGAGGTGCTGTAGTTTCGGTGCTTGATCGGTCGGGTCGTGAAGACGTACGACTACATCAACCGCGTTATGCTAACGCTTCCGCTGTCGGTCTACAAGGGTACGTATATCACACTCTCCCCTCTCGTTGCTATGCATCACCATGATCTTGCGTGTGCGTAGGAAATTTTTGAAATTACTACGTTCCCCAATAGTGGTATCAGAGCCTAGGTTTTATGTGTTGATGTTATATGCACGAGTAGAACACAAGTGAGTTGTGGGCGATATAAGTCATACTGCTTACCAGCATGTCATACTTTGGTTCGGCGGTATTGTTGGACGAAGCGGCCCGGACTGACATTACGCGTACGCTTACGCGAGACCGGTTCTCCCGACGTGCTTTGCACAAAGGTGGCTAGCGGGTGACAGTTTCTCCAACTTTAGTTGAACCGAGTGTGGCTACGCCCGGTCCTTGCGAAGGTTAAATTAGCACCAACTTGACAAACTATCGTTGTAGTTTTGATGCGTAGGTAAGATTGGTTCTTGCTTAAGCCCGTAGCAGCCACGTAAAACTTGCAACAACAAAGTAGAGGATGCCTAACTTGTTTTTGCAGGGCATGTTGTGATGTGATATGGTCAAGACATGATGCTAAATTTTATTGTATGAGATGATCATGTTTTGTAACCAAGTTATCGGCAACTGGCAGGAGCCATATGGTTGTCGCTTTATTGTATGCAATGCAGTAATGCTTTACTTTATCACTAAGCAGTAGCGATAGTCGTGGAAGCATAAGATTGGCGAGACGACAACGATGCTACGATGGTGATCAAGGTGTCGCGCCGGTGACGATGGTGATCACGATGGTGCTTCGAAGATGGAGATCACAAGCACAAGATGATGATGGCCATATCATATCACTTATATTGATTGCATGTGATGTTTATCTTTTATGCATCGTATCTTGCTTTGATTGACGATAGCATTTTAAGATGATCTCTCACTAATTATCAAGAAGTGTTCTCCCTGAGTATGCACCGTTGCGAAAGTTCTTCGTGCTGAGACACCACGTGATGATCGGGTGTGATAGGCTCTACGTTCAAATACAACGGGTGCAAAACAGTTGCACACGCAGAATACTCAGGTTATACTTGACGAGCCAAGCATATACAGATATGGACTCGGAACACGGAGACCGAAAGGTCGAGCGTGAATCATATAGTAGATATGATCAACATAGCGATGTTCACCAATGAAACTACTCCATCTCACGTGATGATCGGACATGGTTTAGTTGATTTGGATCACGTAATCGCTTAGAGGATTAGAGGGATGTCTATCTAAGTGGGAGTTCTTTAGTAATATTATTAATTGAACCTAAATTTATCATGAACTTAGTACCTGATAGTATCTTGCTTGTTTATGTTTGATTGTAGATAGATGGCCCGTGCTGTTGTTCCGTTGAATTTTAATGCGTTCCTTGAGAAAGAAAAGTTGAAAGATGATGGTAGCAATTACACGGACTGGGTCCGTAACTTGAGGATTATCCTCATTGCTGCACAGAAGAATTACATCCTGGAAGCACCGCTGGGTGCCAGGCCTGCTGCTGGAGCAACACCAGATGTTATGAACGTCTGGCAGAGCAAAGCTGATGACTACTCAATAGTTCAGTGTGCCATGCTTCACGGCTTAGAATCGGGACTTCAACGACGTTTTGAACGTCATGGAGCATATGAGATGTTCCAGGAGTTGAAGTTAATATTTCAAGCATATGCCCGGATTGAGAGATATGAAGTCCCCAATAAGTTCTATAGCTGCAAGATGGAGGAGAACAGTTCTGTCAGTGAGCATATACTCAAAATGTCTGGGTATAATAATCACTTGATTCAATTGGGAGTTAATCTTCCAGATGATTGCGTCATTCACAGAATTCTCCAATCACTGCCACCAAGCTACAAGAGCTTCGTGATGAACTATAATATGAAAGGGATGAATAAGACTATTCCCGAGCTCTTCGCAATGCTGAAAGCTGTGGAGGTAGAAATCAAGAAGGAGCATCAAGTGTTGATGGTCAATAAGACCACTAGTTTCAAGAAAAAGGGCAAAGGGAAGAAGAAGGGGAACTTCGAAAAGAACAGCAAGCAAGTTGCTACTCAAGAAAAGAAACCCAAACCTGGACCTAAGCCTCAAACTGAGTGCTTCTACTGCAAGCAGACTGGTCACTGGAAGCGGAACTGCCCCAAGTATTTGGCGGATAAGAAGGATGGCAAGGTGAACAAAGGTATATGTGATATACATGTTATTGATGTGTACCTTACTAATGCTCGCAGTAGCACCTGGGTATTTGATACTGGTTTTGTTGCTAACATTTGCAACTCGAAACAGGGACTACAGATTAAGCGAAGATTGGCTAAGGACGAGGTGACAATGCGCGTGGGAAATGGTTCCAAAGTCGATGTGATCGCAGTCGGCACGCTACCTCTACATCTACCTTCGGGATTAGTATTAGACCTAAATAATTGTTATTTGGTGCCAGCGTTAAGCATGAACACTATATATGGATCTTGTTTGATGCGAGACGGTTATTCATTTAAATCAGAGAATGATGGTTGTTCTATTTATATGAGTAATATCTTTTATGGTCATGCACCCTTAAAGAGTGGTCTATTCTTATTAAATCTCGATAGTAGTGACACACATATTCATAACGTTGAAACCAAAAGATGCAAAGTTGATAATGATAGTGCAACTTATTTGTGGCACTGCCGTTTGGGTCATATCAGTGTAAAGCGCATGAAGAAACTCCATACTGATGGGCTTTTGGAACCACTTGATTATGAATCACTTGGTACTTGCGAAACGTGCCTAATGGGTAAGATGACAAAAACACCGTTCTCCGGTACTATGGAGAGAGCAACAGATTTGTTGGAAATCATACATACAGATGTATGTGGTCCGATGAATGTTGAGGCTCGTGGCGGATATCGTTATTTTCTCACCTTCACAGATGACTTAAGCAGATATGGGTATATCTACTTAATGAAACATAAGTCTAAAACATTTGAAAAGTTCAAAGAATTTCAGAGTGAAGTTGAAAATCATCGTAACAAGAAAATAAAATTCCTGCAATCTGATCATGGAGGAGAATATCTGAGTTACGAGTTTGGTGTACATTTGAAACAATGCGGAATAGTTTCGCAACTCACGCCACCCGGAACACCACAGCGTAATGGTGTGTCCGAACGTCGTAATCGTACTTTACTAGATATGGTGCGATCTATGATGTCTCTTACTGATTTACTGCTATCGTTTTGGGGTTATGCTCTAGAGACGGCTGTCACATTAAATAGGGCACCATCAAAATCCGTTGAGACGACGCCTTATGAACTATGGTTTGGCAAGAAACCAAAGTTGTCATTTCTGAAAGTTTGGGGTTGCGAAGCTTATGTGAAAAAGCTTCAACCTGATAAACTCGAACCCAAATCGGAGAAATGTGTCTTCATAGGATATCCAAAGGAAACTATTGGATACACCTTCTATCACAGATTCGAAGGCAAAACTTTTGTTGCTAAATTCGGAAACTTTCTAGAGAAGGAGTTTCTCTCGAAAGAAGTGAGTGGGAGGAAAGTAGAACTTGATGAGGTAACTGTACCTGCTCCATTATTGGAAAGTAGTACATCACAGAAACAAGTTTCTGTGACACCTACACCAATTAGTGAGGAAGCTAATGATGATGATCATGAAGCTTCAGAACAAGATACTACTGAACCTTGTAGATCAACCAGAGTAAGATCCGCACCAGAGTGGTACGGTAATCCTGTTCTGGAAGTCATGCTACTAGATCATGATGAACCTACGAACTATGGAGAAGCGATGGTGAGCCCAGATTCCGTAAAATGGCTTGAAGCCATGAAATCTGAGATGGGATCCATGTATGAGAACAAAGTATGGACTTTGGTTGACTTGCCCAATGATCGGCAAGCAATTGAGAATAAATGGATCTTTAAGAAGAAGACTGACGCTGACGGTAATGTTACTGTCTACAAAGTTCGACTTGTCGCAAAAGGTTTTCGACAAGTTCAAGGGATTGACTACGATGAGACCTTCTCACCCGTAGCGATGCTTAAGTCTGTCCGAATCATGTTAGCAATTGCCGCATTTTATGATTATGAAATTTGGCAGATGGATGTCAAAACTGCATTCCTGAATGAATTTCTGCAAGAAGAGTTATATATGATGCAACCGGAAGGTTTTGTCGATCCAAAGGGAGCTAACAAAGTATGCAAGCTCCAGCGATCCATTTATGGACTAGTGCAAGCCTCTCGGAGTTGGAATAAACGCTTTGATAGTGTGATCAAAGCCTTTGGTTTTGTACAGACTTTTGGAGAAGCATGTATTTACAAGAAAGTGAGTGGGAGCTCTGTAGCATTTCTGATATTATATGTAGATGACATATTACTAATCGGAAATGATATAGAATTTCTGGACAGCATAAAGGGATACTTGAATAAGAGTTTTTCAATGAAAGACCTCGGTGAAGCTGCTTACATATTGGGCATTAAGATCTATAGAGACAGATCAAGACGCTTAATTAGACTTTCACAAAGCACATACCTTGACAAAGTTTTGAAAAAGTTCAAAATGGATCAAGCAAAGAAAGGATTCTTGCCTGTGTTAAAAGGTGTGAAATTGAGTAAGACTCAATGCCCGACCAATGCAGAAGATAGAGAGAAAATGAAAGATGTTCCCTATGCTTTAGCCATAGGCTCTATCATGTATGCAATGATGTGTACCAGACCTGATGTGTGTCTTGCTATAAGTCTAGCAGGCAGGTACCAAAGTAATCCAGGAGTGGATCACTGGACAGCGGTCAAGAACATCCTGAAATACCTGAAAAGGACTAAGGATATGTTTCTCATATATGGAGGTGACAAAGAGCTCATCGTAAATGGTTATGTTGATGCAAGCTTTGACACTGATCCGGACGATTCTAAACCGCAAACCGGATACGTGTTTACATTAAACGGTGGAGCTGTCAGTTGGTGCAGTTCTAAGCAAAGCGTTGTGGTGGGATCTACATGTGAAGCGGAGTACATAGCTGCTTCGGAAGCAGCAAACGAAGGAGTCTGGATGAAGGAGTTCATATCCGATCTAGGAGTCATACCTAGTGCATCGGGACCAATGAAAATCTTTTGTGACAATACTAGTGCAATTGCCTTGGCAAAGGAATCCAGATTTCACAAGAGAACCAAGCACATCAAGAGACGCTTCAATTCCATCCAGGATCTAGTCCAGGTGGGAGACATAGAGATTTGCAAGATACATACGGATCTGAATGTAGCAGACCCGTTGACTAAGCCTCTTCCACGAGCAAAACATGATCAGCACCAAAGCTCCATGGGTGTTAGAATCATTACTGTGTAATCTAGATTATTGACTCTAGTGCAGGTGGGAGACTGAAGGAAATATGCCCTAGAGGCAATAATAATGTTATTATTTTATTTCCTTATATCATGATAAATGTTTATTATTCATGCTAGAATTGTATTATCCGGAAACATAATACTTGTGTGAATACATAGACAAACCAAACGTCACTAGTATGCCTCTACTTGACTAGCTCATTAATCAAAGATGGTTATGTTTCCTAACCATAGACATGTGTTGTCATTTGATTAACGGGATCACATTATTAGGAGAATGATGTGATTGACATGACCCATTCCATTAGCTTAGCACCCGATCGTTTAGTATGTTGCTATTGCTTTCTTCATGACTTATACATGTTCCTATGACTATGAGATTATGCAACTCCCGTTTGCCGGAGGAACACTTTGTGTGCTACCAAACGTCACAACGTAACTGGGTGATTATAAAGGAGCTCTACAGGTGTCTCCAAAGGTACATGTTGGGTTGGCGTATTTCGAGATTAGGATTTGTCACTCCGATTGTCGGAGAGGTATCTCTGGGCCCTCTCAGTAATGCACATCACATAAGCCTTGCAAGCATTTCAACTAATGAGTTAGTTGCGAGATGATGTATTACGAAACGAGTAAAGAGACTTGCCGGTAACGAGACTGAACTAGGTATTGAGATACCGACGATCGAATCTCGGGCAAGTAAAAATACCGATGACAAAGGGAACAACGTATGTTGTTATGCGGTCTGACCGATAAAGATCTTCGTAGAATATGTAGGAGCCAGTATGAGCATCCAGGTTCCGCTATTGGTTATTGACCGGAGACGTGTCTCGGTCATGTCTACATTGTTCTCGAACCCGTAGGGTCTGCACGCTTAAGGTTTTGATGACAGTTATATTATGAGTTTATGAGTTTTGATGTACCGAAGTTAGTTCGGAGTCCCGGATGTGATCACGGACATAACGAGGAGTCTCGAAATGGTCGAGACATAAAGATTGATATATTAGACGGCTATATTCGGACACCAGAAGTGTTCCGGGTGATTTCGGAGAAAACCGGAGAGCCGGAGGGTTACTGAAACCCTACCGGGAGAAGTAATGGGCCATATGGGCCTTAGTGGAGAGAGAGAGGGGCAGCCAGGGTGGGTCGCGCGCCTCCTCCCCCCTAGTCCGAATTGGACTAGGAGAGGGGGGGGCCTTTCCTTCTCCCTCCCCACTTCCTTCCCCCTCCTAGTAGGAGTCCTACTCCTACTAGGAGGAGGACTCCTCCTGGCGCGCCAATAGGGGTCGGCCGGCCTCCTCCCCTTGCTCCTTTATATACGGCGGCAGGGGGCACCCCTCGACACACAAGTTGATCCACGTGATCATATTCTTAGCCGTGTGCGGTGCCCCTTCCACCATAATCATCGATAATATTGTAGCGGTGCTTAGGCGAAGCCCTGCGACGGTAGTACATCAAAATCGTCACCACGCCGTCGTGCTGACGAAACTCTACCCCGACACTTTGCTGGATCGGAGTCCGGGGATCGTCATCGAGCTCAACGTGTGCTAAAACTCGGAGGTGCCGTAGTTTCGGTGCTTGATCGGTCGGGCCGTGAAGACGTACGACTACATCAATCGTGTTGTGCTAACGCTTCCGCTGTCGGTCTACAAGGGTACGTAGATCACACTCTACCCTCTCGTTGCTATGCATCACCATGATCTTGCGTGTGCATAGGAAAATTTTGAAATTACTACGTTCCCCCACAAGCAGCGCATGATACACGCTGGACAGGTCTACCACCTTGAACCAGATTGGCTCGCGTCGAAAGTGGTTGGTCGCGCCGAACAAGAAGTCGAGCCAGATCCAGCCAATCGGGGAGCAGGAGAGGCCGGGAACAATGCCGTGGAAAACCGTCCGGGTCGGCTCCAAGTCCTTGGCCTCGAGGCCGATCTTGGTCATGATGTTGCAGTAGAGGATGTTGATGCTGCTGTCGCCGTCGATGAGCACCCGGGAGAACTTGCATGTATGCCGAGGCACGACGATCATGGGGTCAAGGACGAGGGCGTAACCACCCGGGTTCGGCATGACGGCCGGGTGGTCCTGCCGAGTCCAGGTGACCGGGCGCTCTGACCAATGCATGTACTCTGTCTTGGCCGGGATGACGGTGTTCACCTCCTGCTGAAGGAGGTGCTCGCCGCGCTTGTCGTCACCGAGGCTGGTGAAGATGACGTAGGTTGCGTTCTGGGCTGGGTAGGCGTCGTCACGCATTGCATCACCGGCTGGGGGCTGTGGTGGAGGCGGAGGTGGCTGCCCCGCTCCCGGAGCCGGGGCCGGAGGAGGCGGGACGTCGCCCCTCATGATGCACTTGGTGATGGCACACTGCCGAAGCGTGTGCGTGGACGGCCTTGCGCCGCTGTGGTGCTTGTAGGGAGCCTCGAGCATCTCCTCGAAACTCATGGCAGGTTGCCATGTTGTCTTGCTGGTCTGCCGGCGCTTGGTGGCCGGGTCGGTCGCGGGCGCCTTCTCGGCGGCCGCGACGAGCCGGTTGTTGTAGCGCTGAGCCGGCTGATCGGCCTTACGCTTGTCGTTCTGCTGGTTGTGCTGCTGCTGGCTTCCTTCTCCGGCCGGCTTCGGAGGGGGGACCAGCTTTGCTTTGCCGGCGTCATCCAGCGCCACCTGGATCTTCATGGCGGAGTCGGCGGTGGTGTACTTGTCCGCCGTCACCATGAGCGCGGCCATGGTGGCCGGCTCGGAGCGCAAGAGCTTGTGCTGGAGGAGGGTGCCGTCCCGGCACCCATTGACGAAGTATTGGATCACATGGACTTCGTGGACGCCCTCGCAACTATTTCAGAGCTCGGTCTAGCGTGCGACGTACTCGCAGGCGGTCTCCGTCAGTCCCTGCACGCACATGGCGAGCTGACTAGGGCGGCTGGGTCGCTTGTACATGCCGGTGAAGTTGCGCATGAAGGATTGCTCGAAATCGACCCACGCGTTGATGCTGCCCTCCGATAGGCTGTTCAACCAGGTGTGGGCCGACCCTTGGAGCATGAGGGGCGCGTAGCGCACGGCGAGGCGGCGGTTGCCGCCGCCGATGCCGATGGCATTGGTGTAGTTAGTGAGCCAGTCCTCCGGCTTCATGGTGCCATTGTCCTTGGGGGTATCACGGGGGAGCATGAACCATTTGTAAAGGGCTCACCTCGGATGCGTGGTCCGAAGCATGCCGGGCCGACGGGGCCCATTTCCTCCAACTCTTGGGAGAGGGCGAGTCAGTCGAGGCAATGACAGGCGTCGGTGTCGTCGATGGCGCGTGGGCCTAGCCGGTCAGTCACCATGCCACAGGGGGCCGGGTCTCCTCCTATCGGACGTCGGCTGGGTTGGAGTAGGGGGTCGAGCCGGCGTCGGGCCTCCGAGGTCAGCACGTCGCCCAAACCACCGGCGGTCGTCGGGGAGGTGTTGCGCCGGGTCCGAATGCGGCTGGAGTGCGCTTTGCTGGGAGGGGAGGACATAGTGTGCTAGAAGTCACCGGATCCAGCGACATTGGAGGAGCCGGATCCGGCCGGCTTGGCGAGTTGGTTGATGCGGTCCTACTATGCATTAGCCGCAGCGAGGAGGTCGTTCACCCTCTTGAGGCGGTCTTGCAGCTCTTCGCCCGCGAGCTGGTCCAGGTCGACTACGGCCGCCTGGGCAGCGCGCATGTTCTTTACGGGGGTCTCATAGACGGGAGGGATGGTGCCGAAGGCTCGCCCGATCATGCCGCCCCGGGCCCGCACGTCGGTGACCCAAATTGGCTCAGGCGCGTCCCGCGTGAAGCCGTAGGCTGTGTTGCGCTCCAGCTGGGCGGACTCGAGGCAGCGCTGCATGGCAGCAAGTGTCTCGGTGAGGTCCAGCAGACGCTGGCAATCCTCGTCGAGGCGGGTCTGGGCCTCAGCAACGTCGGAGGCGTTAATGTCGGTGCCGATGGGGACGCGCAGGCTCTGCATCGTGGCCCGCAGGGGGTCAGGCGGGTTGGCCAGACCCGCTGTGGCCCTAGCTTCGGCGGCCTTCCTCATCGCGCTGGACAAAGAAGCGGCACCAGTGTCGGTGACGAATACCTCTATGCAGAGGTCCATTGCCCCGGAAGGGACACCGCCGCCAAGGGAAAGGGGGGAGTCGGAGAAGTCGAGCACTTCCCTGGGGTACTCGTCGGCCACAGGCGCATCGGAGATGCCCAGCGCGGCGAAGGAGACGGCGAGCGCTTTGATGACATCGTCCGCCAGCATGATGGGCTCGTTAGAGTCGGAGTAGAGCCCCGTCCGAAGAATGCTTCCGGCCAGGACCTCGAGCTGCCCCACGGTGGGCGCCAACTGTCGTGGTGGGCGCACGGCAGATGCCTTGGGATGGCTAAAGAGAGGAGGAGGCTCGAGGGCACTGGTGGGCTCCGGAGGCGAGGTTGGCATGAGCGAGTGCGGGACACAAGACATACCCAGGTTCGGGGCTCTCTAGAGAGATAACACCCATAGTCCTATCGAGTGTGCTTTATGTGTTATAGTACAGAGTTGCTCCTTGAGCTGTATCGGGGAGGAGGAAAGGCAGGCTGAGGCTTGGGCTGCTCTCTCCCTATATGTGGGTGTTCTACTGCTGTGTCTTCTCCCCTCGTGCATGGAGGCCTCCTGGGTTTCATAGGTCAACCCCCCAGGGGTACAATGGTAATGTTACAAGGTCGCGGGGCCGGGTTGTTAGCGTCTGGGGACCCGGTGCTGGGACCTGCCGGGTACCAGGTCCCGCCGGGTTCCCCGGGTGCGGGGCCCACCGGGTACGGTGGCCCTGTTGGTCGTCTTGTCGATCGTCAGGGCGTGGCCGAGTCGACTCGGCTACAGTGGCGTTCCGTTAGGTCGCCGCTTGCTGGCGTCATGGGTGACGACGGGTGCACTATTGCCATGCCGAGCTTGGTCAGCGGGTAGGTGGGGGCACTATTACCTCGTCTGGCTGACCAAAGGTATGGGCAGGACACTGTGGCTTCGGTCATCAGTTGGTGGCGACTCGTCCCATCATACGGCTGGGATGGGACGGCCGCTGACCCTTCCCGGGTTGGAGTACACGCCAAGGGGTGTTGGCTTGTTGGGTAAGTCTTGGTGCGCCGTGCTCGGCCGCTCTGGGCTAGCTTGTTGGAGAAGTCTCACGGATTAGGCCGGCTTGAGGGGGCTTGGCCGAGTCGAGCGACTCGGCCGAGCGCGAGCCGTCTTGAGGGGCGATGCCGGCCCCGTTGTTTTTTCAAAGGATCCGGGTTCCGTTGCCTATCCGTGGTCCATCCCCCCGACACCTATGGTGCTCTCCGTGTCAATCAAGCATGAGGGATCCCCGATGTAGGGTTTTCAATATGTTCATGATTTGCTTATGGTGGGTGGCATGAGTGACAGAAGCACAGACCCGAGTAAGTAGGTTGTTTGCGTATGGGAACAAAGAGGACTTAATACTTTAATGCTATGGTTGGGTTTTACCTTAATGATCTTTAGTAGTTGCAGATGCTTGGTAGAGTTTCAATCATAAGTGCATATGATCCAAGAAGATAAAGTATGTTAGCTTATGCCTCTGCCTCAAATAAAATTGCAATAATGATTACTGGTCTAGTTATCGATTGCCTAGGGACAAATAACTTTCTTGTGTGACAACAAGCTCTATACTAAAACTAACTTAGTTGTGTCTTCATCTAAACAGCCCCTACTTTTTATTTACATGCTCTTTATTATCTTGTAAACCTATCCAACAACACCTACAAAATACTTCTAGTTTCATACTTATTCTAGGTAAAGCGAATGTTAAGCGTGCGTAGAGTTGTATCGGTGGTCGATAGAACTTGAGGGAATATTTGTTCTACCTTTAGCTCCTCGTTGGGTTCGACACTCTTACTTATCGAAAGAGGCTACAATTCATACCCTATACTTGTGGGTTATCAATTATCTCTATAGATTTGATGAAGGTGATATTCCTTATAATAAATCTGCTAGTCAATGCTTGGATGAATTGGATAACTTTATTGATAAACGAGAGAATTTCAATGCATATGTTAGTAGACAATTGAAAAGAAATGCTTATGTGCTTGAACACTTGAGCGACTATTTGTGTAGAACTGTTAATGATCTCAAGTTTGTTAGTAAACATGCTTCATGGTAAAAACTCAAGTAGAAAAAGTTCTTAAGGCACAAAATTATTTGCTTAATGAGATGGATAATAAAAACCATGATCATGCTGTTAGAGTTGTGGCTAGAGGTGGTAAAATGACTCGGGAACCTTCGTATCCTGAGGGCCATCCTAGGAGAGTTGAGCAGGACTCTCAGAGAATCAATACCGAGGCACCTAGGCCATCTAGGAAGAAAAAGGAAGACGATAAGACTTTGCATGCTTCTAGTGAACCTACTATAGACACACCTGAGAATCCAAATGATATTTCTATTTCTGATGTTGAAACACAATCAAGTGATGAACATGAACCTAGTAATAATGATAATGATGATGTTCATGTTGATGCTCAACCTAGTGATGATAATAATGTGGAGATAGAACCTGTTGTTGATCTTGATAACCCACAACCTAAGAATAAAAGATATGATAAAAGAGACTTCATTGCTAGGAAACATGGAAAAGAAAGAGAGCCATGGGTTTAGAAACCCATGCCCTTTCCTCCTAAACCATCCAAGAAAAAGAATGATGAAGAATTTGAGCGCTTTGTTGAAATGCTTAGACCTGTCTTTTTGCGCTTATGTTTGACTGATATTTTGAAAATGTCTTCTTATGCTAAGTATGCGAAAGATATTGTTACTAATAAAAGAAAGATACTAGAGGCTGCAAGTTCCACCATGCTTGCTAATTATACATTTAAGGGTGGAATACCAAAGAAACTAGGATATCCAGGAATACCAACTATACCATGCTCCATTAAAAGAAACCATGTTAAAACTGCTTTATGTGATCTAGGAGCCGGTATTAGTGTTATGCCTTTTTCTTTATATCATAGACTTGAATCGAATAAGTTGACACACACTGAAATCTCTCTAAAAATGGTTGATAAATCAACTGCTATACCCATCGGTATTTGTGAGGATGTGCCAGTCGTAGTTGCAAATGTTACTATCTTGACGGACTTTGTTATTCTTGATATACCCGAGGACGACAATATGTCGATCATCCTTGGTAGACCCTTTTTGAATACTACAGGGTCTGTTATTTATTGCAACAAGGGCAATGTTACTTTTCATGTTAATGCTAATGAGCATATGATACACTTTCCGAAAAAACAACCTCGAGTTGATAGTATCAATTTTATTGGAAAATTTCAACAATTATTATTGGTGGTTTTGAATTCCCAATACCTACTATAAAAAAAGAAATACGATATTCTTATTGGGGACATGCATATCCCCGTTGAGGTAACCTAGTGTCATATGAAGATTCTCCAGTTTCATGTCATTCAGAAGAAGTTCATTAATAAGACTTGATCAACCTTGTTAATGGATTCCTTTTGACGGGCATGAGATGGATGAATTTAGTAAACACAATCTTCTGTATCCACTTTTTACTTTCTGTTATTTAGAATAAATAAAGTAAAATACTATTATTTTTCTATTTTCTGAATTATCCGCGCAATAAAAAAATGACCAGAAAAATAAAGATCTCCAAATGCCCTGAAATTTAGTATGATTTTTTCTATAATATTTAAGAGTTTTTGGCACTGAACACACCTCGGGGGGTGTACTAGTGGGCCACAAGCCCATAGGGCGCGCGCACCTCCCTGGGCGCGCCTAGAGGGCTTGTGGGACCCATGTGGGTCCCCTCACTTATTTCCAATCGTGGCCCTAGACCAACTTAGGCCAAAAGCTTAAGCTTGGGGGAGCACATATTTCTCACAGACATTACATTCATGTTCAGACATTCATTTCAGTTGTCGGTATTCATCCTTTTTCATTGTATAATCCATGTTAGTTTATTTTTCATGCTTTCTTCTTTTCTGTTTGGAAAACTTTAAGCAAATCCAAAAAAATTGTTCTTTCTTATATTTAGTTTTTATTTCCAGTTTATTTAGTAGTAGTATTAAAACAAAACCCAAAAAGATTTCGTGTTCCTCTTTTGCTTGTTGGGAGCTTTCCCGTGTAAATAGTTTTTCTCGTTTTCGTTTTACTTTCTTTAGAAAAACAAAAACTCCAAATATATTTCAGTGTGTTTCTTTGAAATTATTTTCTTTTTCTTTGCGTCATAAGGAGAAGACCATGATGAAGATGTTGAGTGGCTCTCGTATGCATTATTGTTGATCTAACAAACATCCCATATTACCTTGTCTTGTCCTTTGAATAAATGTTTGCAGATTCCAGCTTAGTCTAATGCACGTGCACTCTTATTATCATTCACATCATTCGGTCGTGCAAGTGAAAGGCAATAATGACGATATTTGATGAAATGATTGAGTTGAAGAAAAGCTGGTAAGAACTCAACCTATTTTGTTTTTTGTAAATATGATTAGCTCATCGTTCCTGATTCAGCCCATTATGAATGAAACATGTTTGCAATGATGATACGTCCATTTTGCATCATGTTTTTATATTGATATTTATTGCATTACAGGCTGCTATTACACATTATGGTACAATACTTATGCCTTTTCTATCTTATTTTACAAGGTTTACACAAAGAGGGTGAATGCTGGTAGCTGGAATTCTGAACCAGAAAGGAGCAAATCTGAGAGACCTATTCTGCACAACTCCAAAAGTCCTGAAAATTTACGATGAATTATTTTTAAATATATAGAAATATTTGGCGAAGATAATACCAGAGGGGACCCACCAGGTGGCCACAAGCCTGGGGGCATGCCCTACCCCCTGGCCCCCCTAGCAGGTCTCTGATACGTCTCCAATGTATCTATAATTTTTTATTGTTCCATGCTATTATATTATCTACTTTGGATGTTTTATAGGCATTATTATGCTATTTTATATTATTTTTGGGACTAACTTATTAACCTAGAGCCCAGTGCCAGTTTTTGTTTTTCCTTGTTTTTGAGTTTCGCAGAAAAGGAATACCAACAGAGTCCAAACGGAATGAAACTTCACGATGATTTTTCTTGGACCAGAAGACACCCAGAGGAATTGGAGCCCAAGCCAGAAGAGCCATGAGGCGACGGCAAGGGTGGAGGGCGTGCCCTAGTGTGGGGCGCCCCTACCTTGTGCCCCCCTCGGGACACCCTTGACCTAACTCTTCGTTCTATATATTCACATATATTCCAGAACCCTCAGAGAGAGCCACGAAAATACTTTTCCGCCGCCACAACCTTCTGTTCCCGTGATATCCCATCTTGGGGCCTTTTCTGTCATCCTTTTGGAGGGGGATTCGCTCACGGAGGGCATTTACATCAACCCTATTGCCCTTCCGATGAAGTGTGAGTAGTTTACCACAGAACTACGGGTCCATAGCTTGTAGCTAGATGGCTTCTTCTCTCTCTTTGATACTCAATACCATGTTCTCCTCGATGTTCTTGGAGATCTATCCGATGTAATCTTTGGGTTCAATCTTGCGTGATTTCACCCACTGACAAAGTAGGGGTAGCGAGACACGTATTGAATTGTTGCCATCGAGGATAAAAAGATGGGGTTTTCATTATATTGCTTGAGTTTATTCCTTTACATCATGTCATCTTACTTAAGGCGTTACTCCGTTCTTTATGAACTTAATACTCCAGATGCATGCTGGATCACGGTTGATGTGTGGAGTAATAGTAGTAGATGCAGGCAAGAGTCGGTCTACTTGAAACGGATGTGATGCCTATATGCATAATCATTGCCTTGGATATCGTCATAGCTTTGTGTTTTGCTATCAATTGCTTGATAGTAATTTGTTCACTCACCGTATTATTTGCCTTCAAGAGAGAAGCCTCTAGTGAAACTTATGGCCCCCAGGTCTATTTTCCATCATATTTGTTTCCGATATACTATTTTGCAATCTTTTATTTTTAGATCTATAAACCAAAAAAACCCAAAAATATTTTATCTTTCATTTAGTTTTATCTATCTCTATTTCGGAGAATGGCTCACTAAAAAGAATCTTCTCGAATAAAACTCGCCTCTCTGTTTTGGCTCGGTCAAAATAAACCAATGTGATGATGCGCGCCGGAACTCATAATGGGATGAGCTATAATCATAGTGCCTGAAGACTCACTCCTGAGCGCTCCCATCTCCGCTCCTGAGCCTGCCGTCCGTCACTCCGATGTCGGCGTCCACCGCCCCCGGCACTCGCCACTCCGGCTGCGTCGGCCACCCTCCCACCCTTCCCCGCCATGGATGCCAGCCTACACTCGCACTCGGCGACCTTGTGCTACGCGGGGGAGCGCCCCGTGGTGTCTGGCCTTGGCCTCTCATCCTGCTCGGTGTCGTCTGCCGCCCCGGAGGGGGCGGAGGCCTCGTCCAGGCCGCGGACGGGCGAGGCTGACGGCCGGCAGTTGGCTCCTTGGGAGCGGCCTCCCCCGTCTGGGTGCTCGAAGTGGCGGCGCCGCCATGATCCAGCCGCACATCTGTGATACGTCTCCAATGTATCTATAATTTTTGATTGCTCCATGCTATATTATCTACTGTTTTGGACATTATTGAGCTTTATTATCCACTTTTATATTATTTTTGGGACTAACCTATTAACCGGAGGCCCAGCCCAGAATTGCCGTTTTTTGCCTGTTTAGAGTTTCGAAGAAAAGGAATATCAAACGGAGTCCAAACGGAATGAAACCTTCGAGAACGTGATTTTCTCGACAAACAAGACCCGGGAGACTTGGACCCCACGTCAATAAAGGAAATAGGAGGCCACGAGGTAGGGGGCGCGCCTACCCCCCCCCCAGGCACGCCCTCCACCCTCGTGGGCCCCCTGTTGCTCCACCGATGTACTCCTTCCTCCTATATATACCTACGTACCCCCAAATGATCAGATACGGAGCCAAAACCCTAATTCCACCGCCGCAACTTTCTGTATCCACGAGATCCCATCTTGGGGCCTATTCCAGAGCTCCGCCGGAGGGGGCATTGATCACGGAGGGCTTCTACATCAACACCATAGCCCCTCCGATGAAGTGTGAGTAGTTCACCTCAGACCTATGGGTCCATAGTTAGTAGCTAGATGGCTTCTTCTCTCTTTTTGGATCTCAATACAATGTTCTCCCCCTCTCTTGTGGAGATCTATTCGATGTAATCTTCTTTTTGTGGTGTGTTTGTTGAGACCGATGAATTGTGGGTTTATGATCAAGTCTACCTATGAACAATATTTGAATCTTCTCTGAATTCTTTTATGTATGATTGGTTATCTTTGCAAGTCTCTTCGAATTATCAGTTTGGTTTGGCCTACTAGATTGATCTTTCTTGCAATGGGAGAAGTGCTTAGCTTTGGGTTCAATCTTGCAGTGTCCTTTCCCAGTGACAGTAGGGGAAGCAAGGCACGTATTGTATTGTTGCCATCAAGGATAACAAGATGGGGTTTTATTCATATCACATGAGTCTATCCCTCTACATCATGTCATCTTGCTTAAGGCGGTACTCTGTTTTTAACTTAATACTCTAGATGCATGCTGGATAGCGGTCGATGAGTGGAGTAATAGTAGTAGATGCAGGCAGGAGTCGGTCTACTTGTCTCGGACATGATGCCTATATACATGATCATACCTAGATATTCTCATAACTATGCTCAATTCTGTCAATTGCTCAACAGTAATTTGATCACCCACCGTAGAATACTTATGCTCTCGAGAGAAACCACTAGTGAAACATATGGCCCCCGGGTCTATCTTCATCATATTAATCTCCTACTACTTAGTTATTTCCTTTGCTATTTACTTTGCCTTTATTTTACTTTGCATCTTTATCACAAAAATACCAAAAATATTATCTTATCATATCTATCAGATCTCACTCTCGTAAGTGGCCTTATAGGGATTGACAACCCCTATTTGCGTTGGTTGCGAGGATTTATTTGTTTTGTGCAGGTATGAGGGACTTGCGCGTAGCCTCCTACTGGATTGATACCTTGGTTCTCAAAAACTGAGGGAAATACTTATGCTACTTTGCTGCATCATCCCTTCCTCTTCGGGGAAAACCAACACAGTGCTCAAGAGGTAGCAAGAAGGATTTCTGGCGCCGTTGCCGGGGAGGTCTACGCAAAAGTCAACATACCAAGTACCCATCACATACCCTTATCTCCCGCATTACATTATTTGCCATTTGCCTCTCGTTTTCCTCTCCCCTACTTCACCCTTGCCGTTTTATTCACCCTCTCTCTCTCTATCCTCCCTCTCTTTCTCTATTTGCCTCTTTTTGCCCGCTTGCTTTTTGTTTGCTTGTGTGTTAGTTTGTTTGCTTGTCGTTATGGCTAGTCCTTTACCTTCTGCCTCTATGTCTGAAATTGGAGAAACTATTGTCGATAATAATTCTGATGCTCCTACTAAAGAACCCACTATCTCACATATAAAAAGATTCCGTGTTGGTAGTGGTAATATTATTGGAAAAGGAGTTATTCAAGATTTCTTTACTTGTGCCGGTGCTTTACCTTCTATGGGTAGTTTTATCCTTCATAGAACTAGTAGTCTTGCGGACCCTATTGCCATGCTTATAGTTGAACTTGAAAGACAATTCATGCACATGCATCCTTCTATACAAAGGATTTTTCTGGAATTTACTAATATTGAGCATTCTTCTGTTAAGCGTGCCGCTACTATCTTTTTGGCTCATGAGTTTAGATTCATAATAAAAGAGGCCAAAGAAATCTTTGCACATTATAGGGTGGACGCTTGCCGTCCTCCCATAGAGGCTATCATCTTTGATCAAGAAGAAATAATGCGCTTTCAATCTCTAGATTATGTTGCTTTCAATGAAAATCTTAGAAAAAGGGTTCCTACCAATGTTCTAGTTGATAGAATTTCTGAACTTAATGATGATTTGGCTTTTCGAAATAATGAACTAGGATATTCTCTTGAATATAGGCTCACAAAGTTCTGTCAAAAGAATGCTTATAATGATGAATTGGTTGTGCAATATGAAGGACCAAAGGAGGAACCTATACATCCCAAGGTTGATCTTGGGGACTTTTGTCCTATTAAATTTAGCCCTTTTGATTAATTTTTCTTGCCTCAAAGAAAACTTGCTGCCGAACGTAGAGAATATGAAATGAGTTTTAATAATCTATCTTACTATTATGGCAATACCTAGATCTATTCTTGCTTGTTATGCCTAGCTAGGGGCGTTAAACGATAGCGCTTGTTGGGAGGCAACCCAATTTTATTTTTATTCCTTGCTTCTTGCTCCTGTTTACTAATAAATAATTTATCTAGCCTCTGTTTTGGTTGTGTTTTTTGTGTTTAATTAGTGTTTGTGCCAAGTAGAACCGTTGGGAAGACTTGGGGAAAGTCTTGTTGAACTTGCTGTAAAAAAAGAAACTTTAGCGCTCACGAGAACTGCTGTCATCTTTATTTGGAAAGTGCTATTTAGTTAGTTCTTTTTGCAGATGATTAATAGATAAATTCCTCACGTCAAGCAATTTATTTTAGAATTTTTGGGGTTTCATATCTTGCGCTAGCTACAGATTACTACAGACTGTTCTATTTTTGACAGATTCTGTTTTTCGTGTGTTGTTTGCTTATTTTGATGAATCTATGGCTAGTAAAATAGTTTATAAACCATATAGAAGTTGGAATACAGTAGGTATAACACCAATATAAATAAAGAATGAGTTCATTACAGTACCTTGAAGTGGTCTTTTATTTTCTTTCGCTAACGGAGCTCACGAGATTTTCTACTTTAAGTTTTGTGTTGTGAAGTTTTCAAGTTTTGGCTAAAGATTTGATGGATTATGGAAGAAGGAGTGGCAAGAGCCTAAGCTTGGGGATGCCCATGGCACCCTGAAGATAATCTAAGGACACCTAAAATCCAAAGCTTGGGGATGCCCCGGAAGGCATCCCCTCTTTCGTCTACTTCTATCGGTAACTTTACTTGGAGCTATATTTTTATTCGCCACATGATATGTGTTTTGCTTGGAGCGTCTTGTATGATTCGAGTCTTTGCTTGTTAGTTTACCACAATCATCCTTACTGTACACACTTTTTGAGAGAGCCATACATGATTTGGAATTTGTTAGAATACTCTATGTGCTTCACTTATATCTTTTGAGTTGTATAGTTTTGCTCTAGTACTTCACTTATATCTTTTAGAGCACGGTGGTGGATTTGTTTTATAGAAACCATTGATCTCTCATGCTTCACTTAGATTATTTTGAGTCTTAATAGCATGGTAATTTGCTTAAAATCTCAATATGCTAGGTATTCAAAGTTAGTAAAATTTTCTTAAGAGTATTTTGAATACTAAGAGAAGTTTGATTCTTGATGATTGTTTTGAGATATGAAGGTAATAATATCAAAGTCGTGCTAGTTGAGTAGTTGTGAAATTGAGAAATACTTGTGTTAAAGTTTGCAAGTCCCGTAGCATGCACGTATGGTAAACGTTATGCAACAAATTTGAAACATGAGGTGTTATTTGATTGTCTTCCTTATGAGTGGTGGTCGGGGACGAGCGATGGTCTTTTCCTACCAATCTATCCCCCTAGGAGCATGCGCGTAGTACCGACGTTTTTGATGACTTGTAGATTTTTGCAATAAGTATGTGAGTTCTTTATGACTAATGTTGAGTCCATGGATTATACACACTCTCATCCTTCCATCCTTGCTAGCCTCTTCGGTACCGTGCATTGCCCTTTCTCACATAGAGAGTTGGCGCAAACTTCGTCGGTTCTTCCAAACCCCGTGATATGATACGCTCTTTCACACATAAACCTCCTTATATCTTCCTCAAAACAGCCACCATACCTACCAATTATGACATTTCCATAGCCATTCCGAGATATATTGCCATGCAACTTTCCATTGTTCCGTTCATGATGACACATTCATCATTGTCATATTGCTTAGCATGATCATGTAGTTGACATAGTATTTATGGCAAAGCCACCATTCATAATTCTTTCATACATGTCACTCTTGGTGTAACATCCCGAGATTCTTTCTACAATAATCTTCCACTAATTATGCCAGGTCATCACCATTATGCCCTAAGAAAAAAACAATTAAGAATAATTCGACGTCAATTTCAAATTTAAAATAAAGTCAAAATATTAATTATTCAAACAGCAAAACAAAAGTGTTAGTGATATTGCAAAATTTCCCAAAGTTTTGTAAAAATGAAACCAACGTTTTATAAAGTGTTTAACTGCCCTAAAATAATTAAAACAGTGCCAAAACAATATTTAAATGCTTATCTAAATTATGAAAAGTCCAAACTATTTTAAAAATAAACTCCCAAACTTTTTGTGGCAGTGCAGATTATATCCTAGTAATTATTGAGACAAGTTTCACATGCAACAAAATTCATTTGGATCAAAATTAAAATACAAAACCGAGTGGAAACTTGTCGCAGAAAAGAGAAGGAAATAGACTAGATATTACTATGCACTTAAGGCCCGACAAGCCACAGTGCGACCTGGCCCGTTTACCGTGGCCTTTCCTCAACCTCTCGGCAGAGAGGAGGCCATGGCTTGCACACGCAGTCCACGCCACAGATGGGCACATGCCAACCACCCCGCGGCTCACTGGGTGGATAAGGACCCCCTCAACCCCCTGACCAACCCTAGCACGCCTCTCTCCCCTCGCTCACATCCTTCCTCTCTGTCTCGCGCGTCCGAGCGCCGCCATGGCCGCCTCACCGTAAATCGTGCGGCCAATGACTCCCTCTCGCCGTTCCGAGCTGAACAGGAAGATCACCGCTGATTACTTCATCGATCCCGAGCAACAAATCGAGCGGAGCCGCCTCGTACGTTCGTCATCGAGCTCGTCCTCACCGCGTACATTGCCGTCCACCGTCTTCGATTGCGTCATCTCCGGTCCACCTCCGACCTCCTCGTCGCCTCCGTTGGAACCGTGGTGAGCACCTCGACCGATTCCCCTCAATCCCGGTTCCGTTCCGTGCCGATTCCGCCGTAGCCGAACACCCGCATCTCACTATCCGTGGCCGCGCTCCCTCACCCCTGCTAACCAGCCCGCGTCCGGCCGGGCGTGGCTCACCCCCGCAGCCGCCCACGTGCCCTGCCTGTTGTTGCCTGCCTGCTGCTGCTTACGGCTCTGCTCGCTTCCGCGCTTGCGCTCATGCTGCTCCCGCCTGCTGTATTGCGTTGCTGCCGCGCCGGCTGAACTCGTCGCTGCACTGCCTTGCGCCGCCGCGACCCGCTGCTGCTCTGGCTCCCACGTCGCGCTCGCTGCTGCTACCCGCGCCCACGCCCAGCTGTCTCCCGCTTCGCCTCGCGCCTTCCCTCCAGAGCCCGCTCGCCGCTCCCGTGTGTGCCTCTGGCACTGGCCGCCGGTGCCTTGTGCCTGTGCGAGACCAGCCAAGAGGCCGGCTGTGTCCCTGGATGATAGGGTCGGCCCTTGTTTAGACTAGAAGAACGCCCGTGCGTTGCAACGGGGCCACATTAACTTTAAGAGTTCAATATTAATATTCTCATACATATCAATCCTTCTTCTCCTTCCGTCTGCCACCGAGACAGGGACCTAGACTTTGTGCTGCTCTTATTGATTTCAAACCCAGACGAGATGGGTGGTGGGAGGGGGGACGAAAAAACCCAGACGAAACAAAGGAGAAGGAGAGCCTCATCAGTAGCATCATGGTGAATTTCAAACCTAGCGTTGTGCTCCGCCCAACGAACATGGACGCCGCCGCCGGCGGCCCGGTGGAGCTCGAACCCGAGAGACTCTGCTGCTTGCTGGGAGGGGTCGGGGAGGGTCGGAGCACACGAGCATTGACGTGAAGACAGAGTAGGCCGGGGAGATTACTGTGCACGCCGCACAGCGACTTGGACCTCGGAGGGCCTTAGCTCTGTCAGGAGGAGGTCCCGAGTTCCTGCCGAGGACAGCCTGACGGGGGAGACGCACGGCCGCTCGCGCTGCCCGCAACGCGACCACGCCCTACCCTAGGGTTGTGCAATGGCGGCAGCGTCGTCCACAGCCACACCCTCTCTGAGTCCTGCCCTGAACTGGGGTTCCGAGATGGCGGCGGTGGCGGAGGTCTCTGAGGTTGGAGAGGGGCAAGATGTAGGACGGCGGAGGCTGGAGCCTGGAGCGATGGCGGCGTTTCGGGATTGCAGGCAGGGGGACGTGCGAGGTGAGTGTTTTTTTCACCGGTTTATGTTGTGTTGCCTGCACGGATATATAGGAGA
Organism: Triticum aestivum; assembly: GCF_018294505.1. Taxonomy (NCBI): domain Eukaryota; kingdom Viridiplantae; phylum Streptophyta; class Magnoliopsida; order Poales; family Poaceae; genus Triticum; species Triticum aestivum. The sequence goes on from NC_057794.1 coordinate 537,695,220, forward strand.
ACAAATAGGTGGATTATAATTCCTTCCATTGTATAAGTGCTGATAAAGGAAGCGAGGGACAAAAATCAATCGAGGGGCCTTTAAGAGTAGAGATTAGTTAATTGGATTTTTCTTTAAAGTCTGTTATTTGTTTTCTTAAAATTTATTATATGTTTCCTAAATCAAATTGCATTGATGGGATGGATCGATTGATTTGGATAGTCTATTATTTGTTTCCTTCACATCCATTATATGTTTCCTAAAGCAAATTGCATTGATGAAATGGATCGTTTGATTTGGATGGATCGATTGATTTGTTTCCTTAAAATTGGATTTTTTTTAAAGTCTGTTATTTGTTTCCTTAAAATTTATTATATGTTTCCTAAATCAAATTGCATTGATGGGATGGATCGATTGATTTAGATAGTCTATTATTTGTTTTCTTCACATCCATTATATGTTTCCTAAAGCAAATTGCATTGATGAGATGGATCGTTTGATTTGGATGGATCGATTGATTTGTCTCCTTAAAATTGGATTTTTATTTAAAGTCTGTTATTTGTTTCCTTAAAATTTATTATATGTTTCCTAAATCAAATTGCATTGATGGGAGGGTGACGCATGGAAAGTTATGATCCGTTAAGATTTTTTTCGTTGTGTGAGAGGGTGACGCGAAACTAAACCGGTGGGGTAGGGGAGGGACGAAAAAAACCAGCGAAATGAAATGGGTGGGAGGTGGGAGGAAGTACCAAAGAAGTACCAAAAAAAACCGGGTGAGGTGGGACGAAAAAAAACCTGGAAGCGAGACTACCAACTGCTCCATTAGGAGTAGAGATTAGGACTTAATCTAATTAGCTGATACAATTAACGCTGACTGCTAGGCCCCACTCAGATAAATAACATTTTAGCTAAACCTTGTCTTTGACATATGGGTCCCCTGATATCTAAACCTGTTTAAGACTTTAGATAAAATATCAATCAATGACAAGTAGGCCCCATAAAAACTATTCACACTTTGACCAGGTCAACCTTTGACTGTTGACTTGCTGAATGTGTATGCTGACACAGCCACTGGACCCGCCTGTCATTCTAATAGGCTAGCTGTCTGAGATTATAAAAAGTAGTACACTGTCTAAATTCGAATTTAGGTATATTCCAGAAGTCCAAAAAAATCAGTAAAACTTTGGAAAATTAATATAAAATAATTCGTAACTCGGATGAAAATACTTTGTACATGAAAGTTGCTCCGAACGACGAGACGAATCCGAATACGCAGTCCGTTCGTCCATTACACAATTCCTAGCATAGCGAACATGCAACAACCTACCTCCGTTTCATCTGCCTGAAAACGTCAAACACCGGGAATACTTTCCCAGATGTTTCTCCCCTTCGCCGGTAGCACCTAGTACTGCGTTAGGTCACCCTAGCACCGCGTATTGCCATGTTATGCTTTGTGATGGTTTGATTGCTCTGTTATTTATTGTGTTCCCCCTTCGTTACTTCTTTCCGGTAGACCCGAGACCGCGGTTGAACCAGTGATCAACTACTTCACATTCGAGGGTCCGTTTCTGTCTGCAGAGCAACCAGGCAACCCCCCTCCCCCCTCGATCACCAGATATCGCCTACTCTTCTCTCTACTGCTTGCATTAGAGTAGTGTAGCATGTTACTGCTTTCCGTTAATCCTATTCTGATGCATAGCCTGTCATTGTTGCTACAACTGTTGATACCTTACCTGCAATCCTAAATACTTAGTATAGGATGCTAGATTATCATCAGTGGCCCTACATTCTTGTCAGTCTGACATGCTATACTATCGGGACGTGATCACGTCGGGTGTTGTCACGGGTAAATACATACATATATACATACTATACAGGTGGTGACTAAAGTCGGGTCGGCTCGTTGAGTACCCGCAAGTGATTCTGATGTGGGGGCTGAAGGGGAAGGAGGCTCCATCCAGGTAGTGGTGGGCCTGAGTTCCCGACGTCCCCCGACTGTTACTTTCAGGCGGATCAACAGGGTAGGTTGAGATCACCTAGGAGAGAGGTGTGCCTGGCCCTGGTCGGCGTCCGCGGTTACTTAAAAATAACATGCTTAACGAGATCTTGGTATTTGATCTGAGTCTAGCTACTGGCCTATACGCATTAACCAACTACGCAGGAACAGTTATGGGCACTCGACGTCTTGGTATCAGCCGAAGCCTTCGTGACGTCAGCGACTGAGCGGCGCACGCCGGGTTGGACCGCGTAACGCAACTTCCTTTGTAATGGAGGTTGCTAGGTCTACTCATCGGCCGCGTACGCAACATGCAGGTGTGCAATGGGCTATGGGCCCAGACCCCTGCGCGCATAGGATTTAGACCGGCGTGCTGACCTCTCTGTTGTGCCTAGGTGGGGCTGCGACGTGTTGATCTTTCGAGGCCGGGCATGACCCAGACAAGTGTGTCCGAACAAAGGGGATCGAGCGTGTTGGGAAATGGGGTGCACCTGAGGGAGTCCTAGATTAGGGGGTCTCCGGACAGCCGGACTATCTCCATTGGCCGGACTGTTAGACTATGAAGATACAAGATTGAAGACTTCGTCTCATGTCCGGATGGGACTCTACTTGGCGTGGAAGGAAAGCTAGGCAATACGTATATGGATATCTCATCCTTTGTAACCGACCTTGTTTAACCCTAACCCTCTCCGGTGTCTACATAAACCGAAGGGTTTTAGTCTGTAGGACAACAATCACAACATACAATCATACCATAGGCTAGCTTCTAGGGTTTAGCCTCTCTGATCTCGTGGTAGATCTACTCTTGTACTACCCATATCATCAATATTAATCAAGCAGGACGTAGGGTTTTACCTCCATCAAGAGGGCCCGAACCTGGGTAAAACATCGTGTCCCCTGCCTCCTGCTACCATCCGGCCTAGACGCATAGCTCGGGACCCCCTACCCGAGATCCGCCGATTTGGACACCGACATTGGTGCTTTCATTGAGAGTTCCGCTGTGCCGTCGCCACCAGGAAGGATGTCTCATCCCGTATTCAAAGACGGCACTATCGCTGAGGGAGCTTTGGCTATCGGCCAAACTCTCCGACTTGGTGGATTCCTTATGACCACCCATTCGGCCGCTGCACCGACGATGACTTCTCGGGTCATCGAAAGAAATCTTCACGTCAACTCGGAACTCAACGAGCAGTTAGATCCAATGGAGCTCTCTTCCCTGAACGAGCTCTTGGATCGCATCGCCGCCCTCGGAGTCGCTACAGACTATGATCAGATTGGGCTTAAACCCGATCTGAGAGAGATCAACTCTCCCCAGGTCACCCATCACGTTGCAGTGGTGGAGGAACAATGCGGAAACCCTTCATCTATCTTAAGGACTAGCTATGTCCGGATTCCCGATCCCTCCAAGCCGGATACCCGTGGAGGGAGGACGTCACTCAAGGCCTGAACCTAGAATCAGGCAGCGGGCTAGATTTATCGGAAAACATCCAAGAATCCAAACTTCGAGTTCGGAAACTCCTTGGCCCCTGAGTCTCAGATTGGGTAAGGATTCGGATTCAATTCCACCCACCCACCCAAACATACGCGATCTATCCCAAATTAGGCAAGAGCCCGAAGAAACAGTACACCATTACTGGGCCAGATTCCTCCTGGTCATGAACAGGATAAAGGACTGCCGCGAGGAAGACGCAATTTCATTCTTCTGCAATAATTGCACGGACAAGGGAATCCTCAACGCCATAAGTCGTCGCGAAATTACACGCTTTGCCGACTTGGTGTCCATAGTACGAAAGTACTGTGCGATGGAAAGCGCCTGGAAAACCGAAATAAAATTTTGGGATAATCCGGCCCTGAATACAAACCCAGTCCGAAATAAAAGGGTGCATTATCACAATACACCTGGGTTAACTACCAAAAAGCAAAAGCCCTCTACGGGGCAAGGAACCGTACTGGAGGGATGGCTCAACGGACCCTGCAAAATTCATAGTACAGCGGATGCAATACCAACGCACAGCCTTAGAGCATGTTGGATACTCCGGCAGGTGGCCAAAAGTGGTGAGGATCTACTCCTCCCAAAAACCACAGAGCACCATCCCGTGGACAACAATACGGTGTTAACGGTCTTTGAGACCTTCGCGTCAAATAATAGACGCAAGCGAACACTCCGCAGCATGGCCGAAATCTGCCACATAGCAGAAATAAATCCTTGGAGTGACACGGCTATTACCTTCAATGCCAGTGACGAACCCAAATTCCGAACAGCCCGAGCACCAGCCGCACTGGTCCTCAGTCCAATCATGGACGGCTTTCGACTCACCAAGGTACTCATGGACGGCGGCAGCGGATTAAACCTCATCTATGAGGAAACTCTTCAAAAGATGGAAATAGACTGGAGCCGCATTGAGCAAAGTAGCACAACCTTTAGAGGAATCATCCCCAGTCGGGAAGCACGCTGTGCTGGAAAAATCACACTAGACGTGGTATTCGGCACGCCGGATAATTACAGGTCCGAAGAAATTACATTCCAAGTGGCCCCGTTCAGCAGCGGATACCACGCTCTATTAGGGCGGGAGGCGTTTACAATCTTCCAAGCCATACCCCATTACGGGTACATGAAGCTCAAAATGCCCGGGCCCAAGGGAATCATCACTCTTGCTAGTGATCCGGACATAGCACTCCGCGCCGAAAATAAGACAGCTGCACTGGCCCTTGAGGCACTATCCGAAGCCCTAGCGGCCGAAGAACTAACTGCGCTGCGCTCCACGGTGAACAGGGACGATGTGATACTCGATAAAAGATCCAAGTCCACCTCCTTTAAACCGGCGGACGAAATAGTCAAATTCCAAGTCCATCCAACGGACCCTACAAAAACAGCTTCCATCGGGGCACAATTAAACCCTGATGTCGACGCTGCACTGCGAGAGTTCCTACGCGAGAACTGGGACATTTTTGCCTGGCACCCTTCAGACATGCCAGGAATCCCACGCAGGCTGGCTGAGCACAGCCTAAATATCCTAAAAGGATTCAAGCCAGTCAAGCAGGCTCTTCGACGTTTCTCCGAGCCTAAAAGACAAGCCATGGGAGAGGAACTAGCCGCTATTGGAGGCCGGATTCATCAGAGACATAAAACATCCGGACTGGCTAGCAAACCTGGTGATGGTACCAAAGAAGGACAAATCCTGGTGCTTGTGCATCGATTATAAGGACCTTAACAAGGCCTACCCAAAGGATCCCTTCCCCCTCCCCCGCATCGATCAAATCATCGATGCTACCGCAGGACACGATTCATTGTGTTTCCTCGACGCATACTCCGGCTACCATCAAATTAAAATGGCAGAGCCAGACCAAGCCGCAACGGCATTCATCACACCATACGGCCCATTCTGCTTCAACACAATGCCCTTCGGGCTAAAAAACGCCGGCGCAACATATCAGCGCATGATTCAGACATGTCTGGCAAACCAGATCGGCAAAACAGTGGAGGCATACGTGGATGACGTGGTCGTTAAAACCAAGCATGTCGAAACTCTAGTAGACGACTTGAGGCTCACATTCGACAACCTCCGAACATATGACATCAAGCTCAATCCGGAAAAATGCGTTTTCGGCGTACCAGCCGGAAAGCTCCTGGGATTCATTGTCTCCAGTAGAGGTATTGAAGCTAATCCGGCCAAAATCCGAGCGTTGTCACAGTTGGCTACCCCAACAGACCTCAAACAAATACAAAAATTGACTGGATGCGTGGCGGCTCTAAGCCGCTTTATCTCCCGCTTGGGAGAAAAGGCATTACCCCTTTATCGCCTCCTCCGGCGCACCGAACACTTCGAGTGGACGGACGCCGCCACGGCCGGACTCAACGAAATAAAAGCCATATTGGCAACAAACCCAGTCCTGGCCGCGCCAAACATTGGCGAACCAATGCTATTATACATTGCGGCAACTCATCAAGTAGTAAGCGCAGTGCTCGTCGTCGAGCGAGAAGTGGACGGACACAAATTCCCCCTTCAAAAGCCGGTTTACTATGTGTCCACTGTCCTTACTCCATGCAAATCACGGTACCCGCATTATCAAAAGATAGCGTACGCGGTATTTATGGCATCCCGGAAGCTGCGACACTACTTTCAAGAGTGTTCGATAACGGTAGCCTCGGAAGTACCACTTAACGATATTATAAACAACCGCGACGCGACGGGCCGGATTGCCAAATGGGCCATTGAGCTCCTCCCGTTCGACATAACTTACAAGCCACGGCGAGCTATTAAGTCGCAAGTTTTGGCTGACTTCGTCGCTGAATGGACGGAAGCCGAACTCCCTAAAGAGTACGGCACATATTCAAACTGGATCATGCACTTCGACAGCTCCAAAATGTTGGCTGGTCTGGGGGCTGGCGTCGTTTTGACGTCCCCAACAGGAGATACCGTTCAATACGTACTACAGATAATGTATACGGACTCCAACAACGCAGCCGAATATGAGGCCCTTCTACATGGTCTCCGGATGGCAGTATCCATGGGCATTCAACGCCTAGAGGTGCGCGGGGATTCGAACCTCGCGATATCCCAAATAAATGGAGACTTCGATGCCAAGGATCCGAAAATGGCAGCTTATCGCAATGCCGTCCTAAAAATGTCAGCTCGGTTCGAGGGGCTCGAATTTCACCATGTGGCTCGGGAAAGCAATCAGGCGGCGGATATCCTCGCCCGCATCGGCGCAAAACGTGACGCGGTACCTCCCAACATATTTCTGGAACGGCTCTTCAAGCCATCCGTAGCATGGGAAGGGGACACCGGTAACAACAGTCCGGACCCGACCAAAATACCCGAAACCGAACTCTCTGACACAATCGGAGGCTCCGCCACCGAAATAACACAATCAGCCCACGAAATAATGGCCATTGTTGCCCCGTGGACAGAACCATTCCTGGCCTACTTAACTAGACAGGAACTTCCGGAGGACCAAAACGAGGCACGCTGCATAGTGCAGCGATCCAAGGCCTACAGGGTCCACGAGGGAGAATTGTACAAAAAAAGCGCTACCGGAGTCCTTCAACGGTGCATCTCCGAAGAGGAAGGGCGGAACCTTTTGGCAGAAATTCATGCCGGACTCGGTAGTCATCACGCCGCAGTCCGGGCTCTTGTAAGCAAGGCCTTCCGTACAGGATTCTATTGGCCAACGGCTCGGGCAGCCGCACAGGACTTGGTCCAACGTTGCGTCGGTTGCCAGCTCTTCGCAAATCAAAGCCGCATGCCACCCACCGCCCTCCGAACAATCCCCATTACATGGCCCTTCACGGTATGGGGGCTTGACATGGTTGGACCCCTTAAAGGGGGAACCCACAAGAAAAAATACTTATTGGTCATGGTGGATAAATTCACCAAATGGATAGAGGCCAAACTGGTTAAAACAGCCAAATCCGGACCGGTGATAGATTTCATATTCGGGGTTGTACACCGTTACGGCGTCCCCCACAACATCATCACTAATAACGGCACGAACTTCACGGCCGATGATGTAAAGCTCTGGTGCAGCAAAATGGGCATCAAGCTCGATTATGCTTCAGTCTATCACCCACAAACCAATGGTCAAGCCGAACAAGCAAATGGTCTTATAATGAGCGGCATTAAACCCAGATTAGTGCGCTCCTTAACAGAGTCTGACACGCATTGGGTAGAGGAGCTCGACTCCGTACTCTGGGGGCTGCGGACCACGCCGAATCATAGTACCGGATACACACTGTTTTTTATGGTGTACGGCGCAGTGGCAGTCCTGCCCTGTGACTTAATTCATGACTCACCTCGAGTGCGCATGTACGAAGAAAGAGAAGCCGAGCTCGATCGGCAGGACAGTTTGGACACCTTGGAGGAAGATCACGACGTAGCCAAATCCCATTCCGCATTTTACCAGCAACAGGCTCGCAGATACCAAAGCAGAGAAGTACGAGCCAAAACTTATAACGTTGGTGAACTAGTTCTCTGGCTGCCGGATAAGAAAAGAACAAGCTAGAGCCCAAATGGGAAGGTCCCTTCATCATCAACCAAGTTTTAATCGGCGGAGCATACCGACTGCGGGATGCATCGACTAGTCGACTCGAGCCGAACCCATGGAACGCAGCTAAGCTCCAAAGATTCTACGCCTAGCACCGGACTTTATGTTAGTCCCCTCCCTTTGTCCATTTTTTGCATATGCGTCATATGTCTTGTTTCCCTTTCTTTCTTTTATTTCTCTAGGCCTCCAAGGGTCACCTTGTGCCTCACTTGTACATTATAGATATGCTAGCCGCACTCTATACACTTGGGGGCTTCTTTCACAGAAGCTTAGATTATTCACCTGGGCATCACGCCCAACACATGCGTTATACTTCCGCATGTACCTTTTTTCACCATTATATGCATCGATATGACTTAAGTTTTGGCCAAGCTGGGTTGCCTGGCTCTTGTATTTATGCCCTACGTTCCCATTAATTCGGCTAGGGCATAAGGGGAGCACCTCTGCGATTGTTACCGCCGGGTCAGCCGGACGTGTACCTCAGACTGGGTGAAGCCGAAAGCTAGCGTTCTTAAGAGAATATTCGGTCGGTGAACAAAAGATGACTTTTATTATTATCCATATCTGCCCCCAGATGTTTTTTCTGCGCTTCTTGTCGCAGTCCGGACATGCACTTTAGGGCATGCCTACCCAGGGAAAGGAACCCTTAACGGAACTATTCTCTCTAGAAGATGTTTTTTACTACCCATGTAATATAACATAACTAGTTGGGAACTTATCTAATAAAGCACTAATGACCCCTACGCCTGGTCTCCACGCATGCCCCGGTTCTTACATAACCGAAAGGGTATTCGGATACACTCCGGACTGTCGAGTCCCGAGGTTGAAGCGAAAAGGTTCGCCACGACAAACGATCTACAATCCGGCTAGAAGGCATCATACATGTCACTTTAAAATTACATAGTCAATTTGATTGGTTGAATTCCTCTTCAATGCCATCCAATAGGCTGTCTAGTCTACAGTCCTGTTGGGAATATTTTGCGGCCAATTCTACTTGGCCGTACACTAAACTGACAAGGATCTCCTTGCCATCAGGCCCCACAGGTCTGACTTCAGCCATGTGGTTCGGGTCAGCCTTCGTGTACCGTATCTTCACCATTGCCCAGGCTTCCCTGGCACCCTGACGGCAGGCCGATATCTTCCATAATCAGAAGCGCCGCCATGCTCCCTTCAGCCATTCTGCAAGCTCTCCAAGTCCTTCAGGTATGGAGACGGATGGCCACAAGGCCTGGGCGATGCCTTGCATCACCTGCCGAACTCGTTCGTGCAACTGGGAGAGCTCAGGAAGAAGATCAGCCGTCGAACCAGGCATCTCTTCGGCAGGACGACCTGTAAGCATACCTACAAACATAACTCTGTCAGCCAGCTTCCTCGTCGAACTCTTTTTTCAAAGTTCGTTCAAGCACTTACTAAATATGCCACGTCGAAGCCGCCGATTCTCCTTAACAGAGTCCGACAGTTGGGCACGAACATCTTTTAGTTCCACGCCTAGCTTGGTGTCGGCATCTTGGAGATCATTCTTCTCCTGCCTCACCCTCGTCAGCACGCTCTCACCAGCCTTCAGCTGGCGTATGAGTTGTTGCTTATCCGAATTTACTCCAGCGTCATCTGCAATTTTATCGTCAGATCTGCATATACGCCGCACTCTAATACGATACTTATCATTCGAAGGATATGTTACCAGAGGGGGTCTTTTTGGGCTCCCCCGTTGCGGCTAGTGCGGCCTGCAGTTGCGCTTCGCACTCTTCCAGCTCCTGGCACAGTTGAGTATTCTTTTCTGTAAGAACCTGCATAACAAATGATCCTTAAATCAGTTATCCTAACAGTTTCAAGTCTCAGGGGCTATTGATATATATAATCATAAAATTCTCTTACCCGTATGTCTTTTACATACTGTTCCGTGGCTCTGGCTAGACCATTTTGAGCGGCACGGAGGTGCGTGTCTCCCGAGTTGAAGGCATCCAATGCCTCTTGGGAGAAACAAGCATCAGGAAGAACAGTCCGGCGATGCCTGTGGTTCATGGCACTTTCCACCTCGGAATGGGTGGCGGACAGTTTATCCGCATCCTCTGTCGGAGGAGCACCCGGCGCACGCCTTGTATTCGTTCCCGCCTCCGAATCCGGCCTTGGAGCCTGGCTTGTGGAGGCGCGATTGGTAGCCTCTCCGGGTATAGTCCGGCGAGCTCTCTTTTTCCTGAAAAGAAGGCATGGGCGTTAATATGCCTCCGCAAATAATGTCTTGCAATAAAGACGGCACGCCTTACCGCTGCACCGGTGCCTCAATCCAGACTGCAGATCTTTTTAGCCTGCCTGGCCTTGCGGCCCCTTGTTGGCTAGTTGCCACAGGCTCGACCTTCTGCCCTGAGGACCTCCCCTGCAAAACACGGCTGTTATACGGCAATCAAAGAGCGCAAGGACGAATCCCTTTTTACGTGCTGGGACTTCGGTCTCAGTCACCCGTGAGGCTGGAACTAGCCCAGGGTAATCGGCCGTAATGGCCACCAAGGCGTTGTCATTACTCCATTGGTAAAATACCCTGTCGATCAGCTCCACAGATATGTCCGGATCCTCCTGGGAGGCCGGGTCAAGGGACCGTCCGGGGTCCTCGGGTTGCGGAGGAGGGTTGTTTATCTCCTTTACTGCCTAGCGCAGCTCCTGCAATAAAATCGCCAGAATAAATACCTAACTACGGGAATACAAAATGGATGGGCAATAAAAAGTCTCCACTTAGCCAGCCCGGAGGATTGTACATAGAAAATCCGCCCTACGGGTTGACACGAAGGAATTCCTCCACTTCTCCCTTGTACAAAGTGGATAAGATCTTTATTAGATCGGCAGCTGATCCCGGCCCTTTGCGGCCGTGGCGGGTCGCGTCATCCTCCCCGTTGAAATCCCACATGGGGTGGCCTCTGTACTGAAGCGACTGCACCCCCCGCATGATGCACGTGGCCATGACCTCGATCATGGTCAATCCGGATCGAGCTAAAAAACTTATCCGGCTCATCAGGTAAAGAATGTTCCTGTCATCTTCCTCCAGGGAGCTCCGTGGAAGCCAGCTCTGGCGCTTCTTCAAAGGGGCGTTGTCGAACTCAGGAAGGCCGATCCGAATAGGGTCCGGGAAGGGGACATCTTCTATGTAGAACCATTCTGAAGGCCAGTCTTCGGACGTCTTCTTCGGGGTCCTAGACAGATATCCGGTCCCGGCAATACGCCACACTTCGGCTCCGCCCACTTGATATATTGATCCCTTCTTAGAACGGGGCACAAGGCAGAACAGCTTCTTCCACAGAGCGAAATGAGCCTCACAGCCAAAAAAACAACTCGCAAAGGGTTATGAATCCCGTGATATGCAGCAGGGAGGTAGGCGTAAGGTTGTGCAACTGGAGGCCGTAGAACTCCAGAAGCCCCCGGAGAAACGGATGAATTGGGAATCCGAGCCCTCTTACCAAATAAGGGACAATGAATACCCGCTCTCCCTTGGAGGGATTGGGACGGCTCTCCGCTTGCTCTCCGCCATTGTAGGTGGCAAGCCCGGCTCGAACCGGGACCAGGTACGCTGGGGGAAGAAATCCCTTGGACTGAAGCATCACCAATTTGCTGTGCATGATGGAACATCTCTCCCAATCTCCCGGTTTGGAGCTAGGGGTGCGAGAGGAGGAGCTGCGTCGGTCGGCCATGATGGAATGGATCTCTGTCGGGTGCGCTCCGATGAAGGCTTGCCAAGGGGGGATGGTGTGATTTGGATTTGAATCCTCGTCTTTTTAAATAGGCGGCTCATTCACACAACTAGGGGGTAAATATGAAAACACCCTGGCTCTTCACATTCGCTCGACACGTGGAAAGTGGCCATTATTGGGCGTGGAAGCCCAGGAGTATAAACATTCACAAGAAACCGGACATTATTTCGACAGGTACACAGAATTTGGAGAGGAACCCGCCATGCAATGCCGAATACAATACTGCGCGCCGGACTCATCGTCATTGAAGCCTGGTTCGGGGGCTTCTGAGGGAGTCCTAGATTAGGGGGTCTACGGACAGCCAGACTATCTCCATTGGCCGGACTGTTAGACTATGAAGATACAAGATTGAAGACTTCGTCTCGTGTCTGGATGGGACTCTACTTGGCGTGGAAGGCAAGCTAGGCAATACATATATGGATATCTCCTCCTTTGTAACCGACCTTGTGTAACCCTAACCCTCTTCGGTGTCTATATAAACCGAAGGGTTTTAGTCCGTAGGACAACAATCATAACATACAATCATACCATAGGCTAGCTTCTAGGGTTTAGCCTCTCTGATCTCGTGGTAGATCTACTCTTGTACTACCCATATCATCAATATTAATCAAGCAGGACGTAGGGTTTTACCTCCATCAAGAGGGCCCGAACCTGGGTAAAACATCGTGTCCCCTGCCTCCTGTTACCATCCGGCCTAGACGCACAGTTCGGGACCCCCTACCCGAGATCCGCCGGTTTTGACACCGACAGCACCCCTGCAGGGAAGTTAATCTATTCGAATAGCCATGATCTTCGGTAATAGGACGACTTGGAGTTGTACCTTGACCTTATGACAACTAGAACCGGATACTTAATAAAATAAACCCTTCCAAGTGCCAGATACAACCGGTGATCGCTCTTTCACAGGGCGACGAGGGGAGGATCATCGGTTAGGATTATGCTATGTGATGTTACTTGGTGAACTTACCATCTACTCTCTTCTTCTGCTGCAAGATGGAGGTTACCAGAAGCGTAGTCTTCGAAAGGGCTAGCTATCCTCCTCTTATTCCGGCATTCTGCAGTTCAGTCCACATATGATACCCTTATTCCATTTGATACCAATGCATACATATGTAGTGTAGCTCCTTGCTTGCGAGTACTTTGGATGAGTACTCACAGTTGCTTTGCTCCCTCTTTTCCCCCTTTCTATACCCGATTGCTGCGACCAGACGATGGAGTCCAGGAGCCAGACGCCACCGTCGACGATGACTCCTACTACACTGGAGGTGCCTACTACTACGTGCAGGCCGCTGACGACGACCAGGAGTAGCTTAGGAGGATCCCAGGCAGGAGGCCTGCGCCTCTTTCGATATGTATTTGTTCTAGCCTTCTTAAGGCAAACTTGTTTAACTTATGTCTGTACTCAGATATTGTTGCTTCCGCTGACTCGTCTATGATCGAGCTCTTGTATTCGAGCCCTCGAGGCCCCTAGCTTGTAATATGATGCTTGTATGACTTATTTTATTTGTAGAGTTGTGTTGTGATATCTTCCCGTGAGTCCTTGATCTTGATTGTACATGTTTGCGTGTATGATTAGTGTACGGTCAAATTGGGGGCATCACAAGTTGCTATCAGACCCGACTGCCTGTAGGAATCCCCCTTCCACACTCCTTGGCTGAAGTTGAGTCTAGACATTGCAAAAAAAATTACTAACATGGATGTGTGCCTCACGGGCCCACGTCGCCATCTGGGTAATATTAGGATCTTTTACTCCTCGATCCTTACTCTGGGACTCTGTTCTCTCTTCTTTTCGGGTTAAATGAATTTTGCTAAATCTAACATTAGGATCTCGTGATCACCTTCACCTGGAGAGCAACTTATTACCGATGATCGTCTGCTGCACCTGAAATTTTTGAAGATACTCTCCGATGTTTCCTCGAGACCCTTGTGCCCTTCGTCGTTGCAATTCCATACCATCGATAAATCCCTATGGGAAGCTACATACACTTGTCATCTATAACTTCATTTTCAATTTGGTCTTGTTATTACAAGATACCCTGAAATACTTCGGATATTCCGAGAATCCTTTGTGTCTACTGCCTTGAAGTTCTTTGCCACCTGAATGCCCCTATGGATGATTCCTCGCACTTACCGAGTATCCGCTCATCCCCAGTTGATTAATGTATTTCACAAAAGTCTTCGAAATACCATTCGATCTTCCGAAAATCCTGAGCAGCCTATTGATCTTGAAATTCTTGCTTGCTTGCATTATGGTTAATCCCATAAGTCTCGTAATCTTATTGACATCCATTGGCTTATTATCTTAAGTTCATTGATTCAATATGTTGAGGATGCTCACATTCCTCAGTCGAATCCTAGAATTCATCCTTTTGGCTCAGACGTCATTTTAAACATGAGATGGATCTCGACCAATCCAATTGTCGTTGATTGTACCCCTAAGGCTATTCAACTTATCCATCCCTAATCAGAGCATTGCTTTTGATCCCTTGTCTTGGAATTCATAATTCCTTTGCATTTGAGCTTTGAGTTAGTCAGTTGGTTCTATAATCCAATGCACTTGCATTCATTCTTCCTTTGATAGAGTACTGATACTCACATCAGCTCCGTTGTAGACCACCAGACCTCTTGTTGGATTATTATCCGACAGTGTCCTTCATATTCAAATAACCATCTGAGCCTTTCAATGGATATATAAAGCCTTTGGTAAATTGTATCCTCTGTTTTCTCAACCATGCTCTGTTTTCGAGCTGGTGGTATTTACTATTGAAGCTTGTGGTATATGTTTCCATGATACCCTGACGGGTTGAACCTATGCCTTCCTTAATATGTGTGAGCTCGAAAGTTTTCACGAGTCATACTCTTCTGGTATTTTGTTAGATAAAATTTCAACACTGCAACTTCTTCGAAAGTGAGAGGTGAATGGAAGTTTATACATTACAGAAGTGGGAGTCGACCTTGATCTTTGAGTTCATGCCCATGGACACGATGTATATCCTATCATGGAAGCTTCTTGTAATAATAACTATTCCCTTGATATAATATCATTTGGTATCTATGAATTGAGCCTTTGCAATCGTGGTTCTGATCATATTTTCTCCTTGATTCCATTTCTTGGACTAGTTAAAGCACTTTTCTTCTACAGATCAATACACCTCCGCAACCTCTATTATGTTCTACCTTCGAGTATTACCCCATGGTATCTCAATAAAATCACAGAACCATATTACTTCTTATGAGTTCTTCTTTAAGTATTATTTCTCACTGATTCCAATTTTCCCCCAGGTTCTGAGTTGTTAGACACTCAGGGACACCGATAGTGAATCAAGTCCGTAATCCGATTCATAAACTCTAAGTAATTTTCGTTGCTTATGATTTTAATAATCCTTCAAGTCATTCCTAGCCTGATCGGCTATATCATTATCGTGCTAAATTTTAATTGTGCTACCTGGTCCTTCTCGGAGCACAATTTTCGACGATGAGCTAATCTTACGTCGAACTTCCTCGTTATATCATTTCTCCTTGAACATCAAACTTGATTTCGAGTTTATGTCGTACCCTTGGTACCCATAACCTTTTGCTTCATCATCATTTGACTTGATGGCATCGCCGACCGATTACATCTTCATGAAATCTCTCGACAACTATGTCGTGATCATCATCAACATCCTAAGCTCTTCCAAGATATATGTCGAATTCTTGATGGGTAATACCATCCTTGCCCCTCGATGATTCGTGTTATCATCGACCACTTTATTGCCTTTCATTCAACACAAACTTGTTCGTGTTTTGTGTTATACCTTGAGATCCTTGCTACCCAGCAGATGTTCTTCTTTACCTTGGAGGTATTACCATCTTTTATGTCAAGAAAGTCATGAGAATTTCACCACCTTTTAAGAATCCTTGGTATAGTGATACTTCTCACCATCACCATTCTTTCTTGGTCCTCGTGTTGATTCCAACCGGGGTACCAACAAGTGAATGGTGTTGTTTGGATTCTGCCCTTCTAGCAACCCTATTGCTTTGAAGTTAATGGTCGGTCATTCATTCTTAGACTATTGGTTATTGAATCTCCATTCTAACCTTGATCATGCTACCTAAGCCCATATTTCGGGCGCACCTTTTCAACCAATATTTAATTGGGTATGTTTTCCTCGAGTATACCTCATTATATCATTTGATCTGACAAATGTTATCTCCTTGTTCACGTAATTGTGGAAATCCATCTTTTGGAGATCTTAGTGAATTGTTGTTGAGTTCATCAGCCACCTCCTCATCCTGTCACTGGTTTAATGATGAACTTGTGATTCGAAACTTGCTTCCATAGTCCATTTCCCGAGAATCTTACATTGTCATCTCGTAAATTTGTGTTGCACCTTTTCTTCTCAGACATCCTGACTCTAAGTTATCCTGACACCAACCGGACCTGAATCTCGGTCTGATACGATGGTTGGAACATATTCCCCGGAATTATAACATTGGTCTTTAACCCAATAAGGTGATGCCATCCTAACACACCTGCCCGGAGTGTCTATTGTTATAGTTTCCTTTTTGGCAAGGTTAGCCATTCTTCCATGAGGAAATTGTAAGACTTATTCTATAAGTTGTTCCTGATGGATCCTTTATGTATCCAAAGTCTGATCTTTACCCAGTGACTATGTCAATGCTATCTCGAAGCATGTCTGTGGTACTCCGATTTTCAACAAGAACATTTGAAGCCCAATGTTAAATGTTTCCTGCTCAATTATCCAAACATCGTTGTATGGGTAATGTCATGAAATTTCTCTCCCCTTACCTAAAGAGTTTTCTACATTATATCATGTCATGGATATCATACTCTGGTTGTCCTTGGGAAGGATATACCCTTAAAATATGTGTTTAAACACATTTTCCTTTCCATTGCTTGGTTTAACGTTTCTTGTGATCTATATGATCTAAGCATTAATATTCTCCTGCTTGTGTAAACACCTCGATGTACAATTCTGTTAGCAAGACCCTGTTACCATTGTTGATGACATTCCAGTAGCCGCCGATGGACGAGAACTTTGCCTATTGGTCCGCCTCGTTCAACGAGCAGGAAAATGGTTCTCTTCGTCCCTCTCCCTTGGTACTGATGTTGTTGCCGACATAACTGACAGGGTATCCTCTGGCATGCCTTGCTTACATGACCGTGCAAGATGTCATCGCTCCTACTTTTAACCCACATGGTGGGCCCATAACCCATAGTTCCACAGGATCGAAACCTGACTCTCCTATTCACCATGTTTTCAAAGTTAATCCCCACACTTGGCTTCGTATTTAATTCATGGGCCACCTTCCTAGTGCTCTATTCTAGTATCAGACGCAATACTTACTCTCGCTGCTCTGAACCCCTTTCTCACTCTGGTTCAGACTTCGAGCAACTATCTATCCGCTTGGAACCTCTTATTGTACCTTCGTACCTTACTCTCGATGTATTTTATATGTTCAACTCGAGAGATAATCTTATGCTCATTCATGGGTTAACCCCCAGATTGTTTCCCTTGTAAGCATCATGTCGTAGCCGAGTTGCCCCTTACCTATTCGCAAGTACGTTGGAGTTCCCGAAGAAAAGGACGAATTCACCATGATGACCTGAAGTAGAGAAATGAAGATGTCAATGTAAGGGATCGACCCCTTCGAGAAGAGCAACCAAGGCCGAGAAGATCCGTTAGAATTTTGTAACCAGAACTTCCCCCGTACTCCTTCTCTTAAATCTCGGGACGAGATTTCTTGTAGTAGAGGAGATTTGTAACATCCCGAGATTCTTGCTACAGTAATCTTCCACTAATTATGCCAGGTCATCACCATTATGACCTAAGAAAAAAAACAATTAAGAATAATTTGACCTCAATTTCAAATTTAAAATAAAGACAAAATATTAATTATTCAAACAGCAAAACAAAAGTGTTCGTGATATTGCAAAATTTCCCAAAGTTTTGTAAAAATGAAAGCAACATTTTATAAAGTGTTTAATTGCCCTAAAATAATTAAAACAGTGCCAAAACAATATTTAAATCCTTATCTAAATTATGAAAAGTCCAAACTATTTTAAAAATAAACTCCCAAAATTTTTGTGGCAGTGCAGATTATTGGCTAGTAATTATTGAGACAAGTTTCACATGCAACGAAATTCATTTGGATCAAAATTAAAATACAAAACCGAGTGGAAACTTTTCGTAGAAAAGAGAAGTAAATAGACTAGATATTACTGTTCACTTAAGGCCCGACAAGCCACAGTGCGGCCTGGCCCGTTTACCGTGGCCTTTCCTCAACCTCTCGGCACAGAGGAAGCCATGGCTTGCGCAAGCCGTCCACGCCACAGATGGGCATGTGCCAACCATCCTGCGGCTCACTGGGCGGATAAGGACCCCCTCAACCCCCTGACCAACCCTAGCACGCCTCTCTCCCCTCGCTCACATCCCTTCCTCTCCGTCTCGCACGTCCGAGTGCCGCCATGGCCGCCTCACCATAAATCGTGCGGCCAACGACTCCCTCTCGCCATTCCGAGCTGACCAGGAAGATCACCGCTGATTACTTCATCGATCCCGAGCAACAAATCAAGCGGAGCCGCCTCGTACGTTCGTCATCGAGCTCGTCCTCACCGCGTACATTGCCGTCCACCGTCGTCGATCGCGTCATCTCCGGTCCACCTCCGACCTCTTCGTCGCCTCCGTTGGAACTGTGGTGAGCACCTCGACCGATTCCCCTCAATCCCGGTTCCGTTCCGTGCCGATTCCGCTGTAGCCGAACACCCGCATCTCACTGCCCGTGGCCACGCTCCCTCACCCCTGCTAACCAACCCCCGTTCGGCCGGGCGTGGCTCACCCCCGCAGCCGCCCGCGCGCCCTGCCTGTTGTTGCCTGCCTGCTGCTGCTTACGTCTCCGCTCGCTGCCGCGCTTGCGCTCATGCTGCTCCCGCCTGCTGTATTGCGTTGCTGCCACGCCGGCTAAACTCGTCACTGCACTGCCTTGCGCCGCCGCGACCCGCTGCTGCTCTGGCTCCCGCGTCGCGCTCGCCGCCGCTACCCGCGCCCACGCCTAGCTGTCTCCCGCTTCGCCTCGCGCCTTCCCTCCAGAGCCCGCTTGCCGCTCCCGTGTGTGCCTCTGGCACTGGCCGCCGGTGCCTTGTGCTCGTGCGAGGCCAGCCAAGAGGCCAGCTGTGTCCCTGGATGATAGGGTCAGCCCTTGTTTATATTACGGCTTAATCTAATTAGCTGATACAATTAACGCTAACTGCTAGGCCCCACTCAGATAAATAACATTTTAGTTAAACCTAGTCTTTGACATATGGGTCCCCCTGATATCTAAACATGTTTAAGACTTTAGATAAAATTGAAGGAAATATGCCCTAGAGGCAATAATGAAGTTATTATTTATTTCCTTATATCATGATAAATGTTTATTATTCATGCTAGAATTGTATTAACCGGAAACATGATACATGTGTGAATACATAGACAAACAGAGTGTCACTAGTATGCCTCTACTTGACTAGCTCGTTGATCAAAGATGGTTATATTTCCTAGCCATAGACAAAGAGTTGTCATTTGATTAACGGGATCACATCATTAGGAGAATGATGTGATTGACTTGACCCATTCCGTTAGCATAGCACTTGATCATTTAGTTTGTTGCTATTGCTTTCTTCATGACTTATACATGTTCCTATGACTTTGAGATTATGCAACTCTCGTTTACCGGAGGAACACTTTGTGTGCTACCAAACGTCACAACGTAACTAGGTGATTATAAAGGTGCTCTACAGGTGTCTCCAAAGGTACATGTTGGGTTGGCGTATTTCGAGATTAGGATTTGTCACTCCGATTGTCGGAGAGGTATCTCTGGGCCCTCTCGGTAATGCACATCACTTAAGCCTTGCAAGCAATGCAACTAATGAGTTAGTTGCGAGATGATGTATTACGGAACGAGTAAAGAGACTTGCCGATAACGAGATTGAACTAGGTATTGAGATACCGACGATCGAATCTCGGGCAAGTAACATACCGATGACAAAGGGAACAACGTATGTTGTTGTGCGGTCTGACCGATAAAGATCTTCGTAGAATATGTAGGAGCCAACATGAGCATCCAGGTTCCGCTATTGGTTATTGACCGGAGACGTGTCTCGGTCATGTCTACATTGTTCTCGAACCCGTATGGTCCGCACGCTTAACGTTACGATGATAGTTTCATTATGAGTTTATATATTTTGATGTACCGAAGGTTGTTCGGAGTCCCGGATATGATTACGGACATGACGAGGAGTCTTGAAATGGTCGAGACATAAAGATCGATATATTGGATGGCTATATTCGGACAGCGGAAGTGTTTCGGGTGATTTTGGAGAAAACCGGAGTGCCGGAAAGGTTACGGGAACCCCCCGGGGAAGTATTGGGCCTTAGTGGGCCTGAGGGGAGAGAGAGGGCAGCAGCCCAGGAGGCGGCGCGCCCCCTCCCATGAGGAGTCCGAATTGGACTAGGGGAGGGGGGCGCGGCCCCTCTTTCCCTCTCCCTCTCCCTCTCTTTCCTTCCCCCTTCTCTCTTCCTAGTTGGACTAGGAAAGGGGAGTCCTACTCCTACTAGGAGGAGGACTCCCCCCTCCTTGGCGCGCCCCAAGGGCCGGCCGGCCTCCCCCCTGCTCCTTTATATACGGGGGCAGGGGGCACCTCTAGACACACAAGTTGATCTTCGTGATCGTTCTCTTAGCCGTGTGCGGTGCCCCCCTCCACCATAATCCTCAATAATATTGTAGCGGTGCTTAGGCGAAGCCCTGCGATGGTAGAACATCAAGATCGTAAGCACACCGTCGTGCTGACGAAACTCTTCCCCAACACTTTGCTGGATCGGAGTCCGGGGATCGTCATCGAGCTGAACGTGTGCTACAACTCGGAGGTGTCGTAGTTTCGGTGCTTGATCGGTTGGGCCGTGAAGACGTACGACTACATCAACCGTGTTATGCTAACGCTTCCACTTCCGGTCTACGAGGGTACGTAGACAACACTCTCCCCTCTCGTTGCTATGCATCACCATGATCTTGCGTGTGCGTAGGAAATTTTTTGAAATTACTACGTTCCCCAACAGTGGCATCCAAGCTAGGTTTTATGCGTTGATGTTATATGCACGAGTAGAACACAAGTGAGTTGTGGGTGATATAAGTCATACTGCTTACCAGCATGTCATACTTTGGTTCAGCGGTATTGTTGGATTAAGCGGCCCGGACCGACATTACGCATACGCTTACCCGAGACTGGTTCTACCGACGTGCTTTGCACACAGGTGGCTGGCGGGTGTCAGTTTCTCCAACTTTAGTTGAACTGAGTGTGGCTACGCCCAGTCCTTGCGAAGGTTAAAACAGCACCAACTTGACAAACTATCATTGTGGTTTTGATGCGTAGGTAAGAACGGTTCTTGCTAAAGCCCGTAGCAGCCACGTAAAACTTGCAACAACAAAGTAGAGGACGTCTAACTTGTTTTTTAAGGGCATGTTGTGATGTGATATGGTCAAGACGTGATGAGATATAAGTTGTTGTATGAGATGATCATGTTTTGTTAAAGTTATCGGCAATTGGCAGAAGCCTTATGGTTGTCTCTTTATTGCATAAGATGCAAGTGCAATAGTTGGCGAGACGACCATGTGAGAACACATTGATATAGATCAAGATGATGGAGATCATGGTGTCATGCCGGTGACGATGGAGATCATGAAGATGCTTTGGAGATAGATATCAAAGGCACAAGATGATGATGGCCATATCATGTCACATTTTTTGATTGCATGTGATGTTTATCTTTTATACGTCTTACTTTGCTTAGTTATGACGGTAGCATTATAAGATGATCTCTCACTAAATTTCAAGATAAAAGTGTTCTCCCTGAGTATGCACCATTGCCAAAGTTCGTCGTGCCCAGACACCACGTGATGATCGGGTGTGATAAGCTCTACGTCCATCTACAACGGGTGCAAGCCAGTTTTGCACACGCAGAATACTCAGGTTAAACTTGACGAGCCTAGCATATGCAGATATGGCCTCGGAACACTAAGACCGAAAGGTCGAGCGTGAATCATATAGTAGATATGATCAACATAATGATGTTCATCATTGAAAGCTATCCCATTTCACGTGATGATCGGTTATGGTTTAGTTGATTTGGATCACGTGATCACTTAGATGATTAGAGGGATGTCTATCTAAGTGGGAGTTCTTAAGTTATATGATTAATTGAACTTTAATTTATCATGATCTTAGTCTTGGTAGTATTAGCATATCTATGTTGTAGATCAATAGCTCGCGATGTTGCTCCTCGTTTAATTTTTATATGTTCCTAGAGAAAACTAAGTTGAAAAATGTTAGTAGCAATGATGCGGATTGGATCCGTGATCTGAGGATTATCCTCATTGCTGCACAGAAGAATTATGTCCTTGATGCACCGCTAGGTGACAGACCTATTGCAGGAGCAAATGCAGACGTTCTGAACGTTTGGCTAGCTCAACATGATGACTACTTGATAGTTTAGTGCACCATGCTTAACGACTTAGAATCGGGACTTCAAAGACGTTTTGAACGTCATGGAACATATGAGATGCTCCAGGAGTTGAAGTTAATATTTCAAGAAAATACCCGAGTTGAGAGATATGAAGTCTCCAACAAGTTCTATAGCTAAAAGATGGAGGAGAATAGCTCAAGCAGTGAGCACGTGCTCAGATTGTCTGGGTACTACAATCGCTTGAATCAAGTGGGAGTTAATCTTCTAGATAAAATAGTGATTGACAGAATTCTCTAGTCACCATCACCAAGTTAGTAGAACTTGGTGATGAACTATAATATGAAAGGGATAACGGAAACGATTCCCAAGCTCTTCGCGATGCTGAAATCGACGAAGGTAGAAATCAAGAAAAGCATCAAGTGTTGATGGTAAACAAAACCACTAGTTTCAAATAAAGGGACAAAGGGAAGAAAGGGGAAATTCAAGAAGAACGGCAAGCAAGTTGCTGCTCAGGTGAAAAACCCAAGTCTGGACCTAAGCCTGAAACTAAGTGCTTCTACTGCAAAGGGACTGGTCATTGGAAGCGGAACTACCCCAAGTATTTGGCGGATAAGAAGGATGGCAAAGTGAACAAAGGTATATTTGATATACAGATTATTGTATGTATTTTACTAGTGTTCATAGAAACCCCTCGGTA
Source organism: Triticum aestivum (assembly GCF_018294505.1). Lineage (NCBI taxonomy): Eukaryota > Viridiplantae > Streptophyta > Magnoliopsida > Poales > Poaceae > Triticum > Triticum aestivum. The sequence continues at coordinate 537,718,176 of NC_057794.1, forward strand.
TTTGATACTCGTTTAGTTGCTAAGAGTAGTAACTCGAAACGGGAGTTGCAGAATGAAGAGAGACTAGTTAAGGGTGAAGTGATGATGTGTGTTGGAAGTGGTTCCAAGATTGATATGATCATCATCGCACACTCCCTATACTTTCGGGATTAGTGTTGAACCTAAATAAGTGTTATTTGGTATTTGCGTTGAGCATGAATATGATTTGATCATGTTTATTGCAATACGGTTATTCATTTAAGTAAGAGAATAAATTGTTGTTTTGTTTACATGAATAAAACCTTATATGGTTACACACCCAATGAAATGGTTCATTGGATCTCGATCGTAGTGATACACATATTCATAATATTGAAACCTAAAGATGCAAAGTTAATAATGATAGTGCAACTTATTTGTGGCACTACCGTTTAGGTCATATTGGTGTAAAGCGCATGAAGAAAATCCATGCTGATGGGCTTTTGGAATCACTTGATTATGAATCAATTGATGCTTGCGAACCATGCCTCATGGGCAAGATGACTAAGACTCCGTTCTCCAGAACAATGGAGCGAGCAACGGATTTGTTGGAAATCATACATACTGATGTATGTGGTCCGATGAATATTGTGGCTCGCGGCAGGTATCATTATTTTCTGATCTTCACAGATGATTTGAGCAGATATGAGTATATCTACTTGATGAAACACAAGTCTGAAACATTTGAAAAGTTCAAAGAATTTCAGAGTGATGTGGAGAATCATCGTAACAAAAATAAAAGTTTCCACGATATGATCGCAGAAGTAAAATATTTGAGTTACGAGTTTGGCCTTCAGTTAAAACAATGTGAAATAGTTTCACTACTCACGCCACCTGGAACACCACAGTGTCATGGTGTGTCCGAACATCGTAATCGTACTTTATCAGATATGGTGCGATCTATGATGTCTCTTACCAATTACCACTATCATTTTGGGGTTATGCATTAGAGACATCTATATTCACGTTAAATAGGGCACCATCTAAATCCGTTGAGACGACGCCGTATGAACTATGGTTTGGCGAGAAACCTAAGTTGCCGTTTCTTAAAGTTTGGGACTGCGATGCTTATGTGAAAAAGTTTCAACTTGATAAGCTCGAACCCAAATCGGAGAAGTAAATCTTCATAGGATACCCAAAAGAAAATGTTGGGTACACCTTCTATCACAGATCCGAAGGCAAGTTATTCATTGCTGAGAATGGATCCTTTCTAGAGAAGGAGTTTCTCTCGAAAGAAGTGAGTGGGAGGAAAGTAGAACTTGATGAGGTAACTGTACCTGCTCCCTTATTGGAAAGTAGTACATCACAGAAACCGGTTGCTGTGACACCTGCACCAATTAGTAAGGAAGTTAATGGTGATGATCATGAAACTTCGGAACAAGTTACTACAGAACCTCGTAGATCAACCAGAGTAAGATCCGCACCAGAGTGGTACGGTAATCCTGTTCTGGAAGTCATGCAACTAGATCATGATGAACCTGCGAACTATGAAGAAGTGATGGTGAGCCCAGATTCCGCAAAATGGCTTAAAGCCATGAAATCTGAGATGGGATCCATGTATGAGAACAAAGTGTGGACTTTGGTTGACTTGCCCAATGATCAGCAAGCAATTGAGAATAAATGGATCTTCAAGAAGAAGACTGACGCTGACGGTAATGTTACTGTCTACAAAGCTCGACTTGTCGCAAAAGGTTTTCGACAAGTTCAAGGGATTGACTATGATGAGACCTTCTCACCCGTAGCGATGCTTAAGTCTGTCCGAATCATGTTAGCAATTGCCGCATTTTATGATTATGAAATTTGGCAGATGGATGTCAAAACTGCATTCCTGAATGGATTTCTAGAAGAAGAGTTGTATATGATACAACCGGAAGGTTTTTGTCGATCCAAAGGGAACTAACAAAGTGTGCAAGCTCCAGCGATCCATTTATGGACTGGTGCAAGCCTCTCGGAGTTGGAATAAACGCTTTGATAAGTTAATCAAAGCATATAGTTTTATACAGACTTGCGGTGAAGCCTATATTTACAAGAAAGTGAGTGGGAGCACTACAGCATTTCTGATAAGTATATGTGTATGACATATTGTTGATCGGAAATAATGTAGAATTATTCTGCAAAGCATAAAGGCGTGTTTGAAAGGAGTTTTTTAAAGAAAGACCTCGGTGAAGCTGCTTACATATTGAGCATCAAGATCTATAGAGATAGATCAAGACGCTTGATAAGTTTTCAATGAGTACATACCTTGACAAGTTTTTGAAGTAGTTCAAAATGGAACAATCAAAGAAAGAGTTCTTGCCTGTGTTACAAGGTGTGAAATTGAGTAAGACTCAAAGCCCGACCATGGCAGAAGATAGAGAGAGAATGAAAGTCATTCCCTATGCCTCAGCCATAGGTTCTTTAAAGTATGCCATGCTGTGTACCAGACCTATTGTATCCCCTGCCCTGAGTTTGGCAAGGGAGTAAAATAGTGATCTAGGAGTAGATCACTGGACATTGGTCAAAATTATCCTTAGTGGAATAAGGATATGTTTCTCGATTATGGAGGTGACAAAAGGTTCGTCGTAAAGGGTTACGTCGATGCAAGTTTTGACACTAATCCAGATGACTCTAAGTCTCAATCTGGATACATATTGAAAGTGGGAGCAATTAGCTAAAATAGCTCTGTGCAGAGCATTGTTGACATAGAAATTTGCAAAATACTTACGGATCTGAATGTGGCAGACCCGTTGACTAAACTTCTCTCACAAGCAAAACATGATCACACCTTAGTACTCTTTGGGTGTTAATCACATAGCGATGTGAACTAGATTATTGACTCTAGTAAACCCTTTGGGTGTTGGTCACGTGACGATGTGAACTATGGGTGTTAATCACATGGTGATGTAAACTATTGGTGTTAAATCACATGGCGATGTGAACTAGATTGTTGACTCTAGTGCAAGTGGGAGACTGAAGGAAATATGCCCTAGAGGCAATAATAAAGTTATTATTTATTTCCTTATATCATGATAAATGTTTATTATTCATGGTAGAATTGTATTAACCGGAAACATGTACATGTGTGAATACATAGACAAACAGAGTGTCACTCGTATGCCTCTACTTGACTAGCTCGTTGATCAAAGATGGTTATGTTTCCTAGCCATAGACAAAGAGTTGTCATTTGATTAACGGGATCACATCATTAGGAGAATGATGTGATTGACTTGACCCATTCCGTTAGCATAGCACTTGATCGTTTAGTTTGTTGCTATTGCTTTCTTCATGACTTATACATGTTCCTATGACTATGAGATTATGCAACTCCCATTTATCGGAGGAACACTTTGTGTGCTACCAAACGTCACAACGTAACTAGGTGATTATGAAGGTGCTCTACAGGTGTCTCCAAAGGTACATGTTGGGTTGGCGTATTTCGAGATTTGGATTTGTCACTCCGATTGTCGGAGAGGTACCTCTGGGCCCTCTGGGTAATGCACATCACTTAAGCCTTGCAAGCAATGCAACTAATGAGTTAGTTGTGAGATGATGTATTACGGAACGAGTAAAGAGACTTGCCAATAACGAGATTGAACTAGGTATTGAGATACCAATGATCGAATCTCGGGCAAGTAACATGCCGATGACAAAGGGAACAACGTATGTTGTTGTGCGGTCTGACCGATAAAGATCTTCGTAGAATATGTAGGAGACAATATGAGCATCCAGGTTCCGCTATTGGTTATTGACCGGAGACGTGTCTCGGTCATGTCTACATTGTTCTCGAACCCGTAGGGTCCGCACGCTTAACGTTATGATGACAATTTCATTATGAGTTTATATATTTTGATGTACCAAAGGTTGTTCGGAGTCCCGGATATGATTACGGACATGACAAGGAGTCTCGAAATGGTCGAGACATAAAGATCGATATATTGGACGGCTATATTCGGACATCGGAAGTGTTTCGGGTGATTTCGGAGAAAAACGGAGTGCCGGAAGGGTTACGGGAACCCCCCTGGGAAGTATTGGGCCTTAGTGGGCCTGAGGGGAGAGAGAGGGCAGCAGCCCAGGAGGTGGCGCGCCCCCTCCCATGAGGAGTCCGAATTGGACTAGGGGAGGGGGCGCGGCCCCTCTTTCCCTCTCCCTCTCCCTCTCTTTCCTTCCCCCTTCTCTCTTCCTAGTTGGACTAGGAAAGGGGAGTCCTACTCCTACTAGGAGGAGGACTCCCCCCTCCTTGGCGCGCCCCAAGGGCCGGCCGGCCTCCCCCCTGCTCCTTTATATACGGGGGCAGGGGGGCACCTCTAGACACACAAGTTGATCTTCATGATCGTTCTCTTAGCCGTGTGCGCTGCCCCCCTCCACCATAATCCTCGATAATATTGTAGCGGTGCTTAGGCGAAGCCCTGCGATGGTAGAACATCAAGATCGTCACCACGCCGTCGTGCTGACGAAACTCTTCCCTGACACTTTGCTGGATCGGAGTCCGGGGATCGTCATCGAGCTGAACGTGTGCTAGAACTCGGAGGTGTCGTAGTTTCGGTGCTTGATCGGTCGGGTCGTGAAGACGTATGACTACATCAATCGCGTTGTGCTAACGCTTCCGCTTCCGGTCTACGAGGGTACGTAGACAACACTCTACCCTCTCGTTGCTATGCATCACCATGATCTTGCGTGTGCATAGGAATTTTTTTGAAATTACTACGTTCCCCAACAAAAATATCAGTCAATGACAAGTAGGCCCCATAACAACTATTCACACTTTGACCAGGTCAACCTTTGACTGTTGACTTGCTGACTGCGTATGCTGACACAGCCACTGGAGCCGCCTGTCATTCTAATAGGCTAGCTGTCTGAGAGTATAAAAAGTAGTACACTGTCTAAATTCGAATTTAGGTATATTCCAGAAGTCCAAAAAAATTAGTAAAACTTTGGAAAATTAATATAAAATAATCCGTAACTCGGATGAAAATACTTTTTACATGAAAGTTGCTCCGAACGACGAGACGAATCCGAATACGCAGTCCGTTCGTCCGTTACGCAATTCCTAGCATAGCGAACATGCAACAACCCACCTCTGTTTTATCTGCCTGAAAACATCAAACACCAGGAATACTTTCCCAGATGTTTCTCCCCTTCGTCGGTAGCACCTAGTACTGTGTTAGGTCACCCTAGCACCGCGTATTGCCATGTTATGCTTTGTGATGCTTTGATTGCTCTGCTATTTATTGTGTTCCCCCTTTGTTACTTCTTTCCGGTAGACCCGAGATCGCGGTTGAACCAGTGATCGACTACTTCACCTTCGAGGGTCTGTTTCTGTCTGCAGAGCAACCAGGCAAGCCCCCCCCCCTTGATCACCAGATATCGCCTACTCTTCTCTTTACTGCTTGCATTAGAGTAGTGTAGCATGTTACTGCTTTCCGTTAATCCTATTCTGATGCATAGCCTATCATTGTTGCTACAACTATTGATACCTTACCTGCAATCCTAAATACTTAGTATAGGATGCTAGATTATCATCAGTGGCCCTACATTCTTGTCAGTCTGCCATGCTATACTATCGGGCCGTGATCATGTCGGGTGTTGATCATGGGTAAATACATACATATATACATACTATACAGGTGGTGACTAAAGTCGGGTCGGCTCGTCGAGTACCCGCAAGTGATTTTGATGTGGGGGCTGAAGGGGCAGGTGGCTCCATCCAGGTAGCGGTGGGCCTGAGTTCCCGACGTCCCCCGACTGTTACTTTCAGGCGGAGCGACAGGGCAGGTTGAGATCACCTAGGAGAGAGGTGGGCCTGGCCCTGGTCGGCGTCCGCGGTTACTTCAAAATAACACGCTTTACAAGATCTTGGTATTTGATCTGAGTCTGGCTACTGGCCTATACGCACTAACCAACTACGCGGGAACAGTTATGGGCACTCGACGTCGTGGTATCAGCCGAAGCCTTCGTGACGTCAGCGACTGAGCGTCGCGCGCCGGGTTGGACCGTATAACGCAACTTCCTTTGTAATGGAGGTTGCTAGGTCTGCTCACCGGCCGCGTACGCAATGTGCAGGTGTGCAATGGGCGATGGGCCCAGACCCCTGCGCGCATAGGATTTAGACCGATGTGTTGACCTCTCTGTTGTGCCTAGGTGGGGCTGCGACGTGTTGATCTTCCGAGGCCGGGCATGACCCAGACAAATGTGTCCGGACAAAGGGGATCGAGCGTGTTGGGAAATGTGGTGCACCCCTGCAGGGAAGTTAATCTATTCGAATAGCCGTGATCTTCGGTAATAGGACGACTTGGAGTTGTACCTTGACCTTATGACAACTAGAACCGGATACTTAATAAAATACACCCTTCCAAGTGCCAGATACGACCGGTGATCATTCTCTCACAGGGCGACGAGGGGAGGATCATCGGTTAGGATTATGCTATGCGATGTTACTTGGTGAACTTACCATCTACTCTCTTCTTCTGCTGCAAGATGGACTAGCTATCCCCCTCTTATTACGGCATTCTACAGTTCAGTCCACATATGATACCCTTATTCCATTTGATACCAATGCATACATATGTAGTGTAGCTTCTTGCTTGCGACTACTTTGGATGAGTACTCATGGTTGCTTTGCTCCCTCTTTTCCCCCTTTCTATACCCGATTGCTGCGACCAGACGATGGAGTCCAGGAGCCAGACGCCACCGTCGACGACGACTCCTACTACACTTGAGGTGCCTACTACTATGTGCAGGCCGCTGACGACGACCAAGAGTAGCTTAGGAGGATCCCAGGCAGGAGGCCTGCGCCTCTTTCGATCTGTATCCGAGTTTGTGCTAGCCTTCTTAAGGCAAACTTGTTTAACTTATGTCTGTTGTCGTGGATATGAGACACGGGTATCCTCATGGAGATAGGTCGCGGCCCATCATGGGAGGTGGCCCAGCAGGCCGACTTAAACAGTTTGAATAAGACCTGGATTGCTATCTGTCTTGTAATAGAAAAGAGATTAGTCCTAATCCTATTAGGACTCTACATGTAAGCCGGCCCCTTCAACTTATACAAGGAGGGGCAAGGCTCCCCAAGAGGGACAAGGAAGAAGCTACAAGCAAGAAGAAACAATCTTCGGGCTAGACACAGAGAGCAGAGCCGGTTTACGGTGACTCCCTCATAATCATAATGAGACCTAGCCACAAAACAGCATATAGGGTTATTACCGGATGATGTTTCCCGGGGCCCGAAGCTGTCTAAATCCTTGTCTTGCGTGTTGATCCACCCTGCGTCTCTCGTCCCGCTCAACCCCTCTCAAGCTACCACATAGATGCGTTGGCCTCACGACTAAGTCCTGACACTAAAGACATCTGCCATGACAATTCCACGACAGTTGGCGCCCACCGTGGGGCTACGGGCGCGTGGATTCAGATATCGATGGGTCAAATCTTCATAAAAAACAGTGGCCGTCGCCGCATCAAACCAGTGTCTCGTGCGCTTGGGCAGCTTTATCCACATAGGCGCGGGATTCGACATCAACTTCAAGATCGAGATCAGAATTCTAGTGGTGGCGTACATCAGGAGCAAAAGAAAATTTTCTGGCGGCGACCGAGCGATCATCAGGACCAAACCCGGTTGCCATAGATCCCCAGATGCCTGTCACCACCATGACTCCCCCGGTACAGATGACTGCATCAATAAAAAAATAAAGGCCATGGCGGCGCAGTAAAGGGCATCAAGGAAACCGAGAGCAGCAGCAAGCCCGATGAAGGCCGCTCCTAGTGCTGCCACGCCCCCCTACAGGAACAAGAGGCCGCAGTCTCCTGAGATCATTGGACAGCGGCTGATATTCGCCAAGAGTCCATGGCCGAGGCGGACTCTGCAGCACCAGGCAATTTATAAACAGTTTAGAAGACCACAAGAAGGACGGATACTACATCGACAATAATCATCATGACCAGTCTGCAGCACACATCGCCTGAGCAAACATCACAAAAATACAAAACCAATGTTCAGCGGCGGTGATAGCAACGCAGTCCACATGCACCAAGTAGCACTACACTTGATGTGCATCAAATCCATCAGCGCAGGCCTCAAGAAATCGGGAAAACAATTAGTGCCACTTATATACAACAAAAGGCACAAGTCCCAAAGTGGCATGGCTTCACGTGGGTTCAAGAGCAATATAGATCGTCAGTGCGCATCAGACTGTATAATTTCTACTGCGGTTTACAGCTTCCGAAGAATTCTCAGATCCGTCGCTTCCATGAGCTCCAAACTTGTCGCACGGATCTCCCGACAAAATTCGTCGCACGGGCCCCTACTATGGATCCTCATGCGAACCTCAACGCACGCCGAGCCGACGACGCCTACGATCCGGCCTGCACCAGCAAAACTGAGACTTACGCCTGACGTACATGCGCGCAGTTCCAGCGGTCCAGTCTACATCAAAGACACTGGAGCCAGAAGCCGCATCAGCGTCTGTCCGCACGGCAGCGCCCGATAGATATGCGCATAGCACGTCGTCCCACGGTTTGGCCTACTGCAACATGTCGGAGCTAAAAAAGAATCCAGATGATAGCCCGTGCGTGCCTCTGCACCGGCTCCACGTTGAAATTTTTTAACTTCAATCGCGGCCGGTTTCGCCAACATCGCGACCTTCTTCGAGGCCGACCAAGCTGGCTTGCACCGCGCCATCTCCTGTTCGGCGGTTTTTCGGCTACACGTCTTCAAACATTTCAGCTTCGGCCACTGGCTCGAACCGTCAGCTGGGTTACCGATTTGTGACTCCTATGCGAGATCGTCTACTGCCTTGCTGCGGTCGACCCCAACGGTCCGCTGGCTTATGCCACATCATAAAAACAAGCTAAGTCACTTTTATATTTAAATTTTATTTTTTTCCGGTCAATTAAATATATCCGGCACCTTTGAGTTAATCCCTGGGGGCTATCGTTTCTTCTCATAAAGTTGAGTCGTAAGATTACCAAAGAGGACTATTTGCCACGATGCAAAGTTCAAACATGGGTGCCTTACATATCAGCGAAATAATTTTACGTTCGTTCTTTACTAAGTCTGATGCAACTCGTAACCGACCAAGTAGTGGGTATGGTATTGTCAATCGACTCTGATGCCTATCATGGACTTTGTCGACCCTGAACATATCATATTCCATGAAAGAAGTCCATGCGAAAGCCTACTTAGTCGAGTCGAACGATTAACAACTTGAACACAAGTTGACGAAGTCATTGAAATTATTATTTAATTTTGTTTTATACATCATGAACGGTGTAATGCATTCATGTGTTTTTTTTCAGGAACAAAGAGCCTCAAGACGACTCCTCGAGTCGCCTCGAGCCTCGGGGGCTATCAAGCCAGAATTTATGAAAAAATGGACTTTGTTCGTTACCAAAACACAAGTTCACAGACCCCCGGGTTGTTAATGGCCTAAACAAACCCGGCGCTCGGGGGCTACAGATGATATACATGCTATTGGAGTTGGAAAAAATTCGGAAATACATGGCTAGGGAAGACCTGGCTTGGAGACAGAATCCATCCTGGGAGGACAACCCGGCAACATCAACGTCGACGCTTCATGACCTGGCAATCTCTTCATGCACATTTCGGCATCCATTACATTAACAACCCGGCAAAAAGCTCCGCATTCAAGGAAGACAAAAGCATCAACAAGATCAAGACCTTCCGCCCGACTCTTCGAGTCACCCGAAAGCTCGGGGGCTACTGTCATGGATATGAGACACGGGTATCCTCATGGAGATAGGTCGCGGCCCATCATGGGAGGTGGCCCAGCAGGCCGACTTAAACAGTTTGAATAAGACCTGGATTGCTATCTGTCCTGTAATAGAAAAGAGACTAGTCCTAATCCTATTAGGACTCTACATGTAAGCCGGCCCATTCAACTTATATAAGGAGGGGAAAGGCTCCCCAAGAGGGACAAGGGAGAAGCTACAAGCAAGAAGAAACAATCTTAGGGCTAGAAACAAAGAGCAGAGCCGGTTTACGGCGACTCCCTCATAATCATAATGAGACCTAGCCACAAACAGCATGTAGGGTTATTACCGGATGATGTTTCCCGGGGCCCGAAGCTGTCTAAATCCTTGTCTTGCGTGTTGATCCACCATGCGTCTCTCGTCCCGCTCAACCCCTCTCAAGCTACCACATAGATGTGTTGGCCTCGTGACTAAGTCCTGACACTAAGGACATCTGCCGTGACAATTCCACGACATCTGTACTCAGATATTGTTGCCTCCGCTGACTCGTCTATGATCAAGCTCTTATATTTGAGCCTTCGAGGCCCCTGGCTTGTAATATGATGCTTGTATGACTTATTTTATTTGTAGAGTTGTGTTGTGATAAATTCCCGTGAGTCCCTGATCTTGATCGTACAGGTTTGCGTGTATGATTAGTGTACGGTCAAATCGGGGGCGTCACACTTGGTCCACTGCATATCCCGGTACACCGCCGAAGGCATTCATATCGAGTCATCTTTTGTTCTAGTATCGAGTTGTAATCATTGAGTTGTAAATAAATAGAAGTGTGATGATCATTATTTTCTAGAGCATTGTCCCAAGTGAGGAATAAAAAAAGAAAGGCCATAAAAAGGAAAAGGCGCCAAAAAAAGAGAAAGGCCATAAAATAAAAAAGAGAAGGCCCAAAAAATGAGAGAAAAAGAGAGAAGGGACAATGTTACTATCCTTTGCCACACTTGTGCTTCAAAGTAGCACCTTAATCTTCATGTTAGAGAGTCTCTTGTTTTGTCACTTTCATATACTAGTGGGAATTTTTCATTATAGAACTTGGCTTGTATATTCCAACAATGGGCCTCCTCAAGTGCCCTAGGTCTTCATGAGCAAGCAAGTTGGATGCACACCCACTAGTTTCTTTTGTTGAGCTTTCATACATTTATAGCTCTAGTGCATCCGTTGCATGGCAATCCCTACTCCTTGCATTAACATCAATCGGTGGGCATCTCCATAGCCCATTGATTAGCCTCGTTGATGTGAGACTTTCTTCTTTTTTGTCTTCTCCACATAAACCCCCTCATTATATTCTATTCCACCCATAGTGTTATGTCCATGGCTCGCGCTCATATATTGCGTGAAAGTTTATAGGTTTGAGATTACTAAAGTATGAAACAATTGTTTGGCTTGTCATCGGGGTTGTGCATGATGAGAGCATTCTTGTGTGACGAAAATGAAACATGACTAAACCATATGATTTTGTAGGGATGAACTTTCTTTGGCCATGTTATTTTGAGAAGACATAATTGCTTAGTTAGTATGCTTGAAGTATTATTATTTTTATGTCAATATGAACTTTTGTCTTGAATCTTTCGGATATGAATATTCATACAACAATTAAGAAGAATTACATTAAAATTATGCCAAGTAGCACTTCGCATCAAAAATTCTGTTTTTATCATTTACCTACTTGAGGACGAGCAGGAATTAAGCTTGGGGATGCTATAATTTTTGATTGCTCCATGCTATATTATCTACTGTTTTGGACATTATTGGGCTTTATTATCCACTTTTCTCAATGAACAAGACCCGGGAGACTTGGACCCCACATCAAGAAAGGAAACAGGAGGCCACGAGGTAGGGGGAACGCC